>NW_025400983.1:16521712-16565205 GCF_015345945.1 Tribolium madens | reverse complement strand
TTAGGTCAAGTTTACTTGGTATGTGGCTAAGTCAGCGAAAATGTATAAACAGCCACATACCAAGCAAGGTCGGTGCGACAAGAATGAAGGTCGTGAAAAATTCATTCTTGTCAGCACAACATTATAGTAAATAGTAAGATTATGTAAAACCGGTTGGCTCGAATTTCAAAAGTGTTTAGTGTAGTTTAGTTAAGAATTTTTTTTAATGTGTCGTTTTTTCTTCTCTTGCCCAACGCCCACGAGAMAAGAACGTCCGAGAAGGGAGAGAAATCGAGGAAATAAAAGAAGCCTAGATGAGAGGGAAGGCTTTTCGTCCTGTCCTGGGAGTAGTCTGGAGAGAGTGGAAGGAGCGCATCCCATATGTATTGGTACAACTGGTGAAATCTGGCGTAGTCAAAAAATGTCATAATCAATCAAGGAAGGATAAAAGGTCGAAACCGAGGAGTTCACCCAAGTGTGGACAACCGTCACCTCAACTTTCTCATCGCTGGTGAGGAAGTCCTGAGGGACCTATTGGGAAGACAAAGTCAAAATGTGTGACCAGACCAAAAAATCGAGGAGGGGGATCCGAGTCAGGGAATCCCACGTAYATGAAGCCGGCGGGTGCAGCCGTAGCGAAGGGAGCGATGCGTATCTGGAATCTTTCTCTGGGCGAAACTAGTGACAGTGCATTGTGAATTATTCAGACAGTGTGABTACACAAAGAGTGAAAAACAGTATCGACGAAGCCAAAGACATTAAACATGGGAAATTAGAACAAGTGAGGCGTTGGTGCAAGAAACAGTAGCATGTAATTTTGTTAGGGTAGTTTTAAGTTAAAATTATATAGTGTTTGTCGGGGCGACAAACTGGAAGGGCCGGGCATATGTCACATACCGCGGAATTTGGGTTAGTTTATCATTACTTAATATTCCGTAACAAAAACTATGTTTCGAAAAGAGGTCTCGGCTATTGTGTCWTGTTGTAATTGTAACGCGGAAACGCCATCAACATCGCCGAGTCAGCTTCTCGAACCATAATAAATACCCGGAATATTGGGTAGTCGGGAGTCTAGTCGAGTTTACGTTTTGGAAGTATCATTCGCTTGTGTAGTAAGAATCGTGGTTGTAATATTGGAGTGTGACATGTGCCCTAATCGGATAATGACTGRCTCAATACAGTAAGTGAACTATCTAGTCATTTTAATAAACCTTTTGTATAAACACACCCATGACTTTCAATCCCACCCTGTGACAATCTGATATCACAATTTTAATGACTCGATAAAGAGCTAAGTAGATTAGAATTTTTAAAATGTATATCTTTTCATTGTGATCTTAAATAATAACTTGTTTTCCGACATTTACTTGTTTTAATTTTTCTGAAGACTTAGTATGTTAATCTCTTCCATTTAGTAAAATAAAAATTATTCCTTTCCATTTAAAATAACAAAGTTGAGACCGACTTCTGGTATAACCAGAAGTGCCGCCATCTTGACAACATTTTCATTTAGGAGGACTTAATGCATTATGGCTATGTACCAATTTTCAAACAAATATGATTATTCGAACTCCCAATACATTTAATGTGGGGTTTAGACAGCAGTGAAATATTATAAAATTGTTCTGAAAACGTTAATGTGAACCAGAATTTTATAGCAAAATTTTGCAAATAGATGTGACGAAATTGTATGTGATGAAATGGCAAAGTGATGAATTGGGATGTGATGAACTGCCGCCGGGATGAAGTGTCCGTGATGAGATGTCGCGTGATGGGTTGTCGGGACACCTGTTAAAATTACCCTAACAATTGACACTGTACAATTTGAAGTAACTGCTGATGTTGTCTCTGAGGCTGTCCAGAATGTTCCTGTACTGGTTGGAAGAAACTTTACCGAGCTGGCCAATGTGAGCATGTTGAAAGACGACACCAGCCTACGTTTCTTTACTCTTTCTTCGATACAAACACGTCCGATACAAGCTGCTAAAGTCAAACTGTCCGTATTAAAGAAAACTATAATACCTACCATGCATTTTGGGCACCTGTCAGTCTATAGTGACATTACAGAAGGAGAGGTTTTTGTTGATTATAGTCTTCGATGTGAACCTGAACACGAATATGTCATACCAAGTGTAATTCTGTCACTTCAAGAACATGCAGTTGCCAAGCTCCCAGTTTTAAATCTCTCTAAAAACAACATTCGTTTTAAGAAAAATGCGACTGTAGCAAGAGGACGAATTTGTCAGGAAGATAAACTTGAACCAACCATTTTAAAAATTTTCAAAACTTCTCATCCGGAGCTGCCATGGCTTGAGTTAGACGTGGGAAATATCAGACCAGAAACTAAACAACATTTGATAGACATGCTGTCCGAATATCGAGACTGTTTTGCACTCACAGTTAATGAGCTGGGGTGTGCCAAAAGTGTTAAGATGGAAGTGCGGTTGGAAGAAGAAAAACCCTTTACATTTAGGCCTTACCGATTGGCACCTAGCGAAGTTGAGAAATTTAATGAAATGATTACTGAACTAGTGCAAGCTGAGATTATTCAGGAATCAAATTCGAATTACGCTTCACCAATTGTGCTTGTTCAAAAGAAAAATGGGGACAAACGACTTTGTATTGACTACCGTAACTTGAATTCAATGACGATCAAAGATAGTCATCCTCTCCCTAGAATTAGTGACCAAATCGGTCGGCTGCAAGGCGCTAAGTACTTTACTAGCCTAGATTTAAAATCTGGATATTATCAAATCTGGATAAATCAAATAGTGAGAATTCTCGTCATTACACTTCTTTTGTAACACCAAGTGGACAGTACGAGTACCTACGCATGCCATTTGGATTGACGAATGCACCTCGGATTTTTCAACGATTTATGTATGAATAATCTACTTCGACCTATTTCCAAAATTGCTGCTGTGTATCTAGATGATATACTGCTTCATTCAAATACCGAAGAGCAGGCTTTGTGTCATTTGAGGAAAGTGTTCGATGCTCTGAGGGCCGAAGGTTTAACTTTGAACTTTCAAAAGTGTGCTTTCCTAAAAGAAAGTGTCCATTTTCTTGGATTTGAAGTAAGTAATGGAATAATTCGCCCCGGGCTGGATGAGATTCAAGCAGTATTAAATTTCACCCCTCCAAAAAATGTTAAATAAATTAGACAGTTTATAGCTCTAACCGGATATTTTAGACACTTCGTAAAAGATTATGCACTAATTGCCAGACCATTAACCAACCTAACACGAAAGGGTGTTAATTGGAAATGAGAAACAGAAGAGAAACATGCTTTTGAGAAACTTAAAGAAATTTTGACTTCGAGGCCAGTACTATCCATTTACAACCCCACAGCTGAGATGCACACGGATGCAAGTTCATTGGGAGTTGCCGGTATCTTATTACAATATCAGACGGATGGTAGACTACATCCAGTAGCGTACTACAAAAGACAAACAAACGAGCATGAGCGACATTATCATACGTTTGAACTAGAAACAGTTGGCAGTTGTTGAAGGCATCTAAAAGTTTAGAATTTATCTGCTCGATCTTGAATTTGCAATCGTCACCGACTGTAATGCCCTGAAAGCAATCTCAAACAAGTCTCAGCTTATTCCAAGAATTGTCAGGTGGTGGTTGCAACTCTTAGAGTTTCGATTCACAGTAAAATATAGAGCAGGTACTCAAATGAGACACATCGATGCCTTGAGTCGCAACCCAAATGATGTCACGATATCTAAAGAAGTGTTAGCTTTAGATAAAGCGGATTGGGTACTTGCAGGACAATTAACTGATCCCAAGATTAAGGAACTACATGACATTTTATTAGCGCCGCCTTCTACAGACTTCGAACACAAAGTTCATAAAAATTATGTTTTACGCGAGGGAAGGGTATACCGAGGCACCGCGAAAGGATTGCAGTGGGTGATACCCAAAGGTTTGAGACAACAAGTTGTCAGGGCTGATCACGATGAAAGAGGACATTTTGCGCTGGAGAAAACGCTAAATCGACTCTCCGATTGTTATTGGTTCCCAAGGATGCGCGACTACGTATCAGACTATATTTCATGTTGTACTCCGTGCATTATGAAAAAGGAGCCCGCCGGAAAACAGGAAGGATTCCTGCATCCTATCCCAAAACCATCTAAGCCATTCGACACGATACATTTAGACAATTTGGGACCATCCAAAGGGCAAAAAGGGGAACGTTCACATTATTGCTGACGCATGCACAAAATTCCTTTTCATGCGTCCCGTGAAGTCAACGAAGACAACTTTTGTACTTAATTTCTTGAACGACCTATATGTGACCTATGGTAGGCCAAGACTGGTCATCACTGACCAGGGGAGTTGTTTTACTGCAGCCAAATTTAGGAAACATTGCGACCAAAACCAAATTAGGCATGTTAAGATCGCATTGGCTACACCCAGAGCCAACGGCCAGATAGAGCGACTTAATCGAAGCATTCTATCGGTGTTGATAACGGGAACCTTGGAGGACACTCTGTGGGACTAAAATGTTCCAATGGCTCAATTTTCCATTAACAACGTAGTTAACGCCTCAACTGCAAAGACTCCGAGCGAACTGATGTTGGGGTATATATAGACCACGGTACGGAAGTGACTCATATCTGCGGGACGAAGTCCAAAAAATACCAACGGTTGTTGAGAACTTGGTCAAGCTGCGCCTAGAAGCATGCGAGAAGGTAGCTCAAGTTCAGAAACGCCAGAAAGAACTGTTCGATACTAAAAGGAAACCGCCTAGGCAGTACAAAGTCGGCGATGTAGTAGTCATCCAAAAGGGAGAAGCATCAATGAGTGAGAGCCGTAAACTAATTGCTCCATATAGTCACCCTATGATCGTAAAGGCAGTGCTACCAGATGATCGGTATCTCATCACAGATATGCCAAACTCGCATCGCTGTAGACAAGATAAAGCCATGGAGCAAACCTGGGGGTGTTTCGGATGATTTTGATAGTATTGATGAGGATGATTTCGATAAGCCAGATGATGGGAATGGAGCGGAGGCGAATGCCAATTAGAAGACGTCTCGGGTCGAGCCACCCATCAGGTTGGCCGAATGTAACATATGTTCTTTTTTTAATAAATGTTTGATATTTAATTTACGTTATCCCTTTCGAATCCAGGTAAAGCAGAGCAGTGATGGTCTATCAACCGTAGAGTCAAAAATAAATTGAATAAAGCTGACCCGTTGTTTAGTTCGTTTTACAATTTAAAGAAAGTTTACCCTCATTGAGTCTAATTCGAAGAATAAAATGTTGTATTCAACTCGTTTGAGTGTAAATGGGACGCTTTATTCCACCTTGTGGATGATAAACCACTCGTTACACTCGTGGTTTAAAAATCCACTCGGTGAAATAATGCGTCCGATCACTCAAACTTGTAGAATAAATAACTATTGAGTTGGTATCTAATGTATGATGTCTCGTATCGAACGTATTAAGCGAACATATTAGATGATGATACGATAATAGTTATTTATTGTAAGAGTGTATTAGGTAGGGTTTTATCCACGCAAGAATGTTTAACCGCGAGAACGTCAGTTCGAGTTCATTTTGACGTCACATCTCTTCAGTCTAACCAATCCATTTTTCTGGTGTCTTAATTGAAATGTCACAAAAATTTTCATTAGCCGCCCTTAGTTTTAAACTTCTTCATTTCCGTTTCAACTTTAACCTTTAAAATCCTTGGCGGAAGGGCAGCCAGGTCACTTCTTGGTTTGGTGGTCTCGAGTAAGCGTGTCTTGTTGGCCCTAGTGTTAATTTGAGCCTTTACAACGTTTATTTTGGTTAGTTAGTCTCATCGGCGCTTGTTATGCCGGATTAGAACACCAGTGAGCCGTTATTGTGCTGATTCGTCCAAGATTTTGCTAGTTTGACTTTGTGAAGTTTTGTGCACTCGACCTTGAGTCTGGTAAAAAAGACCTCCGTATCGACTACCCTCACGCAAAAGCCGACCACCATCTGAGGTAAAAACTGCAACTTGCTTTCCTACATTCAACAAGTTTCTCGTTGTGACACAAATTTCGACTTGCAGGCTTTTTTTCCCTTTTCCCTCCCCTTTTGTTATAATACCCTTTTGCCCTTGTTGGCGTTCCTGCTTGGCTGTCTTGCTCTACTCTTCGATATCTCTTCTAACTGGTTGTGGACCTAACCGTGAAGACTTTGTACCACTCGACCAGGAGCCCCCTAGAGAAGTCGTCGCGCCGATTCCGACGCCGTACGCCGACCAGCCTTTTGGAGAGTCATTGCAGACCACCATCCTCCACCAAGCGACGTCCTAGCCGGCCCACTACGCAGTCACGGTCACATCCTCCCAACTTGTTATTTACTTTAATTTCCCCTTTTCGTAATTTTCGCCCTCCATTTTGAATTTGATTATCTAGTAAATTTTAACCTTTAATTTTCACCTTTAAATTTTAAATACTTGTTAACGTCCGCTAAAAGTTAATAATTCAGTTTAGCGTTTAATTTTCAATTTTGGAACTTGTTTAGTAAACCTTTAAAAACTTTAGATGTAATTTGTGAATCGAACTTAACGTTTAACCTTTTTATTTGTAACTCTCGTTAACACCCGTTAAGACTTAAATTGTCTTTACTAGTTTTAACGTTTAACTTTCGTATTTTTCTTCGCGCCTAAACAAACATAGCTATGGCTTGCGCCTAGGTCGCCAAGTAACAATTCTCTTTTTTTTTCATTTCCATCTTTGTATAAACTTTTAATTTTGTAATAAATTGGAGCAATTTTGGCCAAATTGTGTGTTTTTGTAATCCCTAATTTTCGGATTTTAATTAGTCTAACTGACTCTGGGTTGGTAGAGTTCCTGAAAATTTTAAATCCGTGGCGCTCGTGAAGAACCAAATTTTAAACCCCGCCGTCTTCAAATTTTGGGTTTAGTCAGGATCTGCACCAGTCTCCCAAGGTTCTCATTACAAGTGGATAAAACGCGAGTAACACACGACTGCAAATAATGTTTTATCCACAATAACAGGCCCAAATTATTCCAAACTTAATTAAAAATTAAACTGACATTTAAACGTCACCCCAAATGTGCTTTCGGTTAAACGTAGTAAGCTGTTACGCGGTGCGCTGGTTACTAACAGTGGAATAAAGTTACTTTATTCCACTAGTGGAGAAAGTGGTACTTTATACGTATCTAAAGTGTGGAATAAAGTTTCTTTATAGAGTGATTGTGGATAAAATGCATTTATTCTTCGACACTGTCAAAATTTACGGTTTTTCCACTGTGTAAGGATGTTTTGACAACTGTTTGGCATTTCTCAATACGAAACGTCAGGTTATTTTTAACAAATTTAAAACAATTTTAAACCTTGTTGAGTATAAATCGTAGAATAAAATGTTGTATTCAACTCGACTTCGTGTAAATCGGACGCTTTATTTCACCGAGTAGATTATTAACCTTTTCACTGCTCGAAACGAATATATACGCTCTCCTTCACAAATAGGAAATTGCTCAAACCGAAAATTTTTGCATGTGTATTTTGGGTCACCTTCTCAATGAAAACATTTTTTTTTTAATTTGTTCAAAATTTAATTTCAAATTAAATCATCATTTCACGGTTCGAAACGGAAATTTTCGCGCGCGGGACTTGATCTGGAAAATATGCCTAGGGGCATAATTTTTTATTTGCGTAGACTTGTAAAAACTTGTTAGCAGAGTCTACAAGTAATGTGAAGAAAAGGATGAAGTTGGGCCTATACCCGAAAAAAAGAAAAAAAAGGAAAACTGTTCGAACCCTTTTTCTTGGATTTATTCCAATTATTCATAATTTTACCGCCGACAATTCAGGCTGCCAGGCTGACTTGACTTGATTGTTTTATTTTTTTTTACGGAAGTCATTGTTAGAGACATTGCGTCTGAAACTAATAAATATGCCCAGCACTTGCCAAGAAATTAAAGAAACTGATTTTGAAGAAATGTACTGTTTTTGGCAATTAACCTTTTGATGCCTCAGGTCAAAAATCTTAGGATAAATAGTTATTGATCCGCTGATTTTCTTTTATCTACCCGAGCATTTGGACAAATTATGACTAAGGGCGTGTGTATTTTAAACAATATACCAGGTGAATAAAAAGTATGGAACGAAGCGTTTTTCTCGTAAACTAACCACTTTACAAAAAAAATAATTAGTGTAGCGTAAAGTCCAATTAAAATGTGACCATTTATCAAGAATAACATTTTTCGAAATTTCTTTTAGTTTTCGGGTTTTAGAAAAAAAATTTTTTTTTTAAATGGCAACCCACCATGATAATTTTTTTAATTAAAGATGATGATCTAAAAATGACATTTAATTAAATAAAATTGTTTTTTAGCCAGTACT
Organism: Tribolium madens; assembly: GCF_015345945.1. NCBI lineage: Eukaryota > Metazoa > Arthropoda > Insecta > Coleoptera > Tenebrionidae > Tribolium > Tribolium madens. The sequence continues at coordinate 16,556,865 of NW_025400983.1, read as the reverse complement.
TTTTTTTTTTAATTAATTGTTAAAGTTGCGTTCCGAGCTCATCACGAAGATTTTCCGAACTTAACCGAAGTGGTTGTTTCATGCTTTTCATCATGGGAGAGCGCTGATTTCTATGCAGGTGCTTTGGGGTGGTTTCGAACGGACTAAAAATAGAAGAAAATGATTTGTTTTTACATTTTTTGATCCATCCGGAACCACCCCAAAGCACCTGCACCAAAAACCGGGCTCTCCAACGGCCAAAGTCATGAAACGACTCCCTCGTTCAAGTTCGGAAAATCTTCGTGATGGGCTCGGAACGCAACTTTAACAATTTATTAAAAAAAAAAGTACTGACTAGAAAACAATTTTGTTTAATTAGAGGTCATTTTTAGATCATAATCTTTAATTAAAAAAATTACCATAATGGGTTGCCATTAAAAAAAAAATTTTTTCCCAGAACTCGAAAACTAAAAAAAATTTCGAAAAATGTTATTCTTGATAAATGATCACATTTTAATTGGACTTTACGCTACACTAATTATTTTTTTTGTAAAGTGGTTAGTTTACGAGAAAAACGCTTCGTTCCATACTTTTTATTCACCTGGTATACCTTCAAAAAGACATAAGTTTGGCATTAATTTGTTTTACTTTGCGACTGCGAGACGGGTTATGTGTTAGATTTTATTATACAGGTTATTTCACGAGTAATAATGAGCCTGACCAAATTTGAACTGCAGCCAGCAATACATTTGCATAGCCTTCATAGATTTTGATTATGAATTTTAAAATTAATAAAACATAGTTATCGCGTGACTGACACAAAGAAATTGACAAGACAGGAAACACAATTTTTAAGGTTATTTGTCTTTCCATCGTTGGAAAACACTTTAATAATTCAAGCCATTTTGAAACTTTTCTATTCAGGAAACATTGTCTTTACAAAGACTCAACGGCAGAAGCATATTTCCCAAATTCGCCGTAAATAAGAATCAGATTTGTTTTCTCATGGTTCGAATGCATTTTGACTTTTTGCTAAATTTAATGTCAGTTGTGACAAATAAAATTATTGGAAGCAAAGCTATCATGGACTCATAATCAGTTTTTCAAAAAATGCAATATCCAAAATATCCATGTTAACTTTGCAAATGTATTGTGGGTTGTATTTTCAATTCCGTCAGGCTCATTATCACTCGTGAAATACCCTGTATACACTGGCAAATCTACAGAAATAAATACAGGATACGACGAGGAAGGCTTAAGAAAATTTGGACAGATGGTGTTAACCACCTCCTCCTTAATGAAATGCATCAATATCCCGCCTGGGATTTCGAGTTTTTCTTTAGTTACGGGAGTTACTATGTTCTATGTAGTACACCAACTGTGTCAAGTGTCAAGTCAATTAACAAGCTGTCAACAAAGCGACATTAATTAACTGTTTCTTGAAATCTTGTTTTGTTGTTCTTTTCCTTCCCAGCTTTTATTCATTGCGTTATTCATCACTAGTTTAGTTGGTGTGAGTTTCGTTGTTCTTGTGTTTTAGTGTTTTTCTTATATTTGTTAAATTATTTTAATATTGAAAAAGTAGTATTACGTCTGTGAAAACATGAATAAAACTCATAAAAAAGTGTTGTATTCCACCTCCACCATGTTAGGACAAGTTCTTGCAAACGTCTTTTCACAAACTACCGTCCAAATCAGAATATCGATAAAAATTGCATGAAAAAATGTCACTCCTTATGGGTAGATAGAAGTATGTCTCCTTTTAACCCTTAACTTTTCATTACTTTTAAAGATCCACACAAAATAACTCCTTGTAAAGTGTTTGTAATTTGCATTTTTAGGAAGGCTGACACAAGCCGGTAAAAACACATTGCAACCTGGTGCTGTTCACACAATTTTTAAACTAAAATTTGTAATTAAAGTGCAGCTGTGCTGCCAGACCACAATTTTACATTGTCTTTCTTCCATCACTAACCTCCTAGATCCTACTTTCACCACTGACCGAACCCCTCCCAATTCCTATGACTTTCCCCAACTGGCGAATAAATTTCAAAATGAAAATTTATCTGACTATTTCATTCATTTACATTTCGGCCAATAGCATCTCATCATTCAACAACGAGTAAAAAATTTCAATCGATAAAATTGATGAAAGCAAAATATTATCGCCTTCACCTCATATTTAGAGCCAATGAGTGAAGGATATTTACGAACAAAATCAAAACCAAGCCAGTTTTCAAGTGATAAAATTTTACCTGCATGGTAACAGTCTAAACAACTTCTGTCGTTTTAAATATTTTGACAGTTATTTCATTTAATTTGAAAAATGAATGAAAACACGCGATTTGGGACATTACACTTGCAAGTTCAATAGTGTTCCCCAAAACAGATCAAGATGAAGGCTTGTATATGGAAGCAATTCTCTCAGTTCTGCGAAGAAAGAAATTATGAACTGACTGCCGATACTCCAATAGATCGTCTAACAGAAATTTTACAAGACTGGGCGTTTAGAGAGCTTACGAGGTACCTCATCAACAATACAATCAGAAACTCATAAAACGTCTGTCAGAAGTGAAAATAACGACATTTCCAGCAAAATTGTTTACAATAATTGTACATTTAATATTTAGAATAAATAGTTGTAGACTTGAATGTGTAGTTTTATTCATGAAATAGTCCTCCGAATACCATTCGTGGTAAAATTTGGTCTGGCAAAATTTTTCGATTGACTTACTCGAGTTTTTGTTGCCAATTTAGCTCGTCTGCGACTCGAGGTTTCTCTAACAATGTCACTCGATAAATTGCTATGCAACAAACTCTCGTACAATCTGAAAATTTTGCCGACAAAATCTTAACACTTATGATATTACTACAGAAAAAACACTCACTGATGCCAAAACTGAAGTGACCACAGGAAAAAAATATTTTTTGCAAAACTGAAACATGAAATTAAATTAAAAGTGAAATGTTTAGAAAACCAAAATGTATGTGCAGAAGCTGAACACAGATCAGCAATTACAGACATTATCTTAGTTAAACTTTGACGACCAGTAAAAAAAGTATTGGTAAAACTAGGACTGATAATGTAATTCCTACAAGTTCCCTCCACAGCAAGAATGGCTTTATAAAAATTCTGAAATTATAAACTAATTCTTGCTTTGTAGTGTTTATTTAAACAACAAGTTAATAATCTTCCGTCCTTTGTATAATCTAAATTTCTGAAAACGTATGAACATATAAAATGTCAGTGTCAATATTTTGAGGTTTAAACACTTTAACCTTCAAAAACTGGATGTGGCAAAAGTTTCTCCAGTTCAACGGGAATCACTTGAACTTAAGAAATGCCCACGCGAGAAAAAGATTATTTCTATCGATACGGCGATGATGTTAACACTAATGGAATCATATCTTGGAAGAGGTCAAACGCTATACGTTGATAATTGGTACACGAGCCCCACTTTGTTCAATTTTCTTCATGAAAGGCTAACAAATGCTTGTGGAACGGTAAAATGTAATAGATTGCATCTTCCTACTTTAAACAAGAAGTAAAAAGATGAGAAACAGAATTCAAAAGTACTCGAAATATGTTAGCTGTGAAATGGTTTGACAGAAAGGATGTAAGAATGCTGACCACTTGCCACGAGAATGAAATTATTGAGTGTGAAAAAATAGATATTGAAACAGGAGAACCCAAAAAAAAGCCAAAAGGTGTCATTGCGTCCAACAAGTATATGGGCGCCGTAGACAAATCAGATTTAGTGTTGAGTTCCATCGAATCAGTGAGAAAAACTGTGAAGTGGTATAAAAAAATATTTTTTCACTTTGTCGACTTCTTTGTGTTGAATGCATGGATTTTATATAAAACTGTTATGGCAAAAATCCCTCAGCAGCTCCGTTCCAAAAAGATTTAGTCAACCAGATGGTGGAAAAATATCATAAACCTCTACACGCTACACAGATCAGGCAGAAGAAGTTAAAATAGCGATAACCCAATAAGGCTATCAGTTAGATACAGGGTGATTCAGCTTAAATGACCCACCTGATACCTCTTGGCAGACAACCCATCATACACTATGCACTTACCAACCAACCCACTGTCATGTTGCCATTAAGACAATCGCATGTATAATGCTGGATGCCTGTGTAATTGTTTATATTGGATGTATATTCAATTCAATTAATGGTGTCAAATTATTAATATTACGGCAAAAATATTGGTCGTATAAAAATCATGACATTTTTTGTAAAAAAATAAATTTCCTACAACTTTTGTTTGGAATTTTTTTATAGGACCAATTTCTTCGCCGTAATATCACACATTTATACCATTCGTTTTGAAACTGGAGCAAAAACCCTGGCCCTACTAATATAGTGCTGATGGTTGATTGCGTAAAAATGTTTTAAACTTTACAAATTGTTTCAGATGCCTCGAAATTACGTGCAAAAACTCAACCAAAATACGGAATTGAAAATCTTCGCCTTGCAATCGAAGAAGTTAAAAAATAAAAAACTCACATTGGGCCAAGCTGCTACCAAATACTCAGAACCAAAAACAACCTTATTTATGCAACTAAAACAAAACGAATTGAAGATGCCAAAAAAAGGTCGGCACACGGTATTTAATAGACAACCAACCCACTGTCATGTTGCCATTAAGACAATCGCATGTATAATGCTGGATGCCTGTGTAATTGTTTATATTGGGTGTATATTCAATGTAACAGTGTTAACCACGTCTAATTTATGAATTTTTTTTTTAGGTAAAATAAAACGTGTTACGAGGCACGTAACGTTATCAGGTTTTATTACTTGAGAATTTTGAGGGCAAAGGGCGATAGTCCCTTGTTCTTCAACAATTCGCTCGTAATTGAAAAACCCTTATAATGTTTACTTATTACATAAACTACTGATCGAACGACATCGTAACATCCACAAAAGAAAGAGAAGTAGGACCAACGAGATAAAGAATTAAAACTTTTTTCATAAACCTAGGACGTTGTGATTAAGAACTGTCAAAAACGTCAATTAACAGTAAATTTAATTAAACGTTTGATTTTGTAATTTCGTTCTGCTTTATACATTACGTGGTTAATTGTATCAATGGCTGAGAATAAAGATAAATGCAGAAAAGGTAAAATGCAGATTAATTATTTATACAAAGTGATCCACAATGAATGAACCTGTTGTCAATCCTGACTCTAATTTTTAAAGCTTACCATTGGAGTGCGCTTTTGATTAACAATTCTTGGGGGGTATGCGGTTGCAGTGTTTCAAATTATTAACAAATGTACTTTCAAATCTGTTACCAACAGACTCAGTCTTTCTGGATCATTTCGTAGAAACAAAAAATTAGGAAGACTTGAAAACCAAAACTATAACGACGATAATGTGTTAGATCCAGACTTCCCGGTCCAAGACAAAACCTTTACCAAGAGTGAGCTTACTGAATTGAATTACCATTAAAAAGAGTTGTAAAAAATGCATAGGTATTACACATTATGTGATTCAAATAAAAATCCCGCTGTCATACCATTAGAAGCCCATCTTCAAGTAGTTACGCAACGAAGAATTTATATTCTTAAAGGCAATCATTGCTGTGTTACACACATTATCAAAAAACCTTTCTTTTCTGATGATCTTCTATTCTTTAGAATAGATGCTCAATCAATGCTGTTTCCTGTTTTACCGGAAGTGACATCAACTTTAATTTTTTAAATGGAACACCCATATTTTACTGCTTTTGGATTCTTTGTTTAATTGTCTTTTGAAAAGTTTTTGTACCATATGCCTAAAACGAACCGTTCGTGAGATATTCGCTAAATAATATATTTATTAAAGTAGGCATGGAAAACAATAACATCAAGTAATGTTGACAAATGTTAATTATAGTTTGCATTTTCTTTTGCTGTCATCTTAGTGTTTTTATACTTTTTGGTGTAAATCATGGATACTGATGTTTTAACAGACATGATTCAAGTATATTTTGAATCCGATAAAAATAGTTGGAGAGCACAACGGCTTTACCATCAGCGGTTTCCGACGAGAGAAGTTCCAAATCGTCGAAAATTTAAACGACTTGAAGATAATTTGAGTATGTTTGGAGCTTTTAAAAAACCTACATCAGAACATCGCCAATTTCAAAGAGAGACAGAATTAGATGTTCTTCTGAGTATTGAAGAAAATGCAAGTACCTCAACTCGAGAAATTGCAAGTAACGTTGGTGCATCACACGCAACTGTGCTCAAAATTCTTAAAAAACCTAAATTTAAATCATATGTGCCACAAAAAGTGCACGCCATAGAGGAAAATCACAATCAAAAAATCAAAACAGCAATTTTGTTATTTCTATTTAAATATGGTGGCACAAAATCCGCTTTTTTATAGAAAAATTATTTGGTCGGATGAATGCACTTTTAGTAATAATGACATTTACAATAGAAATATTCACCGCTATTGGAGCCAAGAACATCCAAAAATTGTTGAAGAAAGAAATGTTCAGCGAAGATTTAGTGTCAATGTGTGGTGTGTGGCATTTTAGGTAATCGTCTGATCGGGCCCTATTTCATAAACGGGAAGCTAAATCAAGAAAAATAAAATCAATTGTTGACTACAGAAACTGTTAATTTTGTTGACAATTTGCCTCTTATTGAACGGATGGCAGTGTATTTTCAGCAAGATGGGGCTACGCCTCATAATGCTAGAATTAATGTTAAATGGTTAAACGCCGAATTTGGTGCAAGGTGGATCGGGACAAATGGACCTGTTAGCTAGCTGGCCTGCGCGATTGCCCGACTTAACACCTCTCGATTTTTGACTATGGGGGTACTTGAAAGATCTTGTTTATTTTACACGGCCAGAAAACGAAGAGCTTTTAAGGCAGCGAATAATCAACGCTTGTCGCGAAATACCACCAAACTTTATATTGAATGCCACCAGAGGAGTAGCTAGAAGATATAGTTATTGTGATCAACAGAATGGTGGACTGTTTGAGCAATATTTGTAATACAGTAAGTTTGTTTGTCTTACATATTTTAAAATAAAAATTTTCTATTTTTTCCATAGCCTACTTTATTTAATTTATCACTAACTATCGCTTTTAGGAAATAATTAGTGATAAATAATTGTTAGTGAACTTTTTGAAAGACCATTGAACAAGGAAACCAAAAATAAGTTGGAATTTGTTTTATTAGAAACCACTCAGAGGGTATAATAAAGGCATGGAAAAGTGATAGCTTTGATAAAGGCTTGAAAAAAAATTTGTGGATGAAAATTGGAAAGCAATGTAGTCAAAATTTTCAAAAAACCTTTTCTTCTGATAACGTGGAGTCTAAGTGGAAAAGTTTAAAACGTACGTACAAGACTATCTTACTGCATAACAGAAGCACCGGAAAACAGAGGCGAAATTGGGAATTTTTTTCATTAATTGATAAATTCATGCAACATCGTCCCGAAATCAACCCTCAGGCCACATGTGGCGCCTACAAACGTGCAGTGACGTTTTTAATAGAATTACCACATCAATTAGCTGATGGGACATTAATTTTATCCCAATACGATTTTGAAGGTATAAATTTTGAGTTCGGTGAAGATAGCAAGTAAGGTAATTGTACCAATTGCTGACACTGACCCATTTGCTGACACATACTAAATTTCGTTTTATAAGCAAACTAATGCTTTCAGTAAATCTAAATTTAACTAAACACATCTAGGTAGTAAACGTTTGTCAAACTTAGTCGGTAATACTGTTCAAAATAATTGACAAAATAATTGATATCACTTAAAACAGCTCACCTGTTTGAGCAAGTTCTTCTTGTGTGACCATTGTTAAGGAATGTGCTAATGTTTATGTTTTATGTAGTTAATTCTTCGTGAAACATTTAAACAACATTTAATTATTTGAAATTCCATTATTTTCATGTTTTAAAGATAATATGAGGTGCATAAACTTTATGTTATTTAGTGTCAGCTTTTGGTTCATGATATTTTAAGTTTTCCCAAAAGCTGATGATAACCCATGAGGTATTGGTACATATACGTTTTCAAGAACTTGGCTTTTTCATGTAAGTTTGTGAAAAAAGGCAAGTTACAAGTTTACTAATAACTTTTGAAGCCCCCTTAACACTAATACCAAAGCCTGGTATAGCCATACTTTAAAATATGAATATCAAACAAAGTCTAACTTTCGTCAATCAGTTAAGGGTATTCAGCTTTAGGAACATTAGTTTTTAGTACAGTAAGTGGTAAAATAATCTTTTTTAAAACACACATTTTTACCAATCTTACTGAAAAATATGAAAGTAGGCTTATTACCTTATTTGCCAGTATGAAAGTAATTAGTGAAAACAAAATATTAAGGTCAGTGGTGGAGAATAGATATAAGTTCACAATTTTGTCAGATACTAGGACACGCAAAGTGAAGCGGGATTTTTAAATTATAGAAAATGGCAACATTACGTAAAATTCTAAATTACACAGAAGATGAGATGAGGCAGGCTTTGCAAGCGGTATGCGAGTTTCAACTGCGGCGAAAAGGTAGAAGATACCCAGAACAACATTACTTAATAAATATACTGGAAAATATCCCGCATCGCGTCGGATGGGTCCAAGTAAAGTTTAAACGGAAAATGAGGAGACCTTCTTAGTGAAATAGATTTTTCATTCGTCCGGTGCAGGATTTCCTGTGAAGAAAAGGCTACGCCGTCTTTACGTCAAATTCCTCTAGATATTCCATCTTTTAAAAGGGTGCTATTTTGGCCAAATTTGTTGTAAACAACCAAAAAAAGAAGAAAAGAAAAAATTCTGAGCAATGAAAAAATTATTAAAAAAAAAAAGAAAAGCAAAAAAAAAAGAAAAGGAAAAAGAAGAAAGGAATCTAAAACGGGAAAAAAAAAGAAACAAATAAAAAACTTGTAGGATTAAAGAAAACTAAATCTAAGGGATCTGAGAATGATTCCAACATAGAAGACGACACTAATAGTGAGACTGAAGAGGAAAGGTCTCATGAAATTGACAAAAAAACATTAAACAAGATACTTATGTTATTGTAGTTAATGAAAATAAATGTCGAGTGATCAAGATAATTTGTAATCGAGTCATCCTTGCATCTGAAAACGTATGTCTGTAAAATGTCAAGTAAAATGATAAGTCGAAAGATAAAATGGCATGATCAAAAAGGTGATGATTATAATAACTAAAGTTATAATTTACCTCCAAAAAAGAACGTTCCTACTCGTATTATTATACGTCGGCGACTAATTCAAGCCCATTTTGCCGTTTTACCTTTCGACTAGTCATTTTATTTGACGTTTCACGTGCAGTTAGTTCAAAAACAGACATACGTTCTCGGATGCAAAGATGACTCGATTACAAATTATATTGATCGCTCGATTTTAACCTCATTTTATTATCTCCATTTACGAAAATGGAGGTATGGGGCGCGTAATGACGAAAACAAAATATGACTATTAGAAATGGTCAAAACCTGAAGACAAAACATGGTGTACGATAGACGAAATAGTAGATACCTATCATTGCAGCCCCGGTATTTCACTTAACAGTCGCGGTATTTTTAAAGTTAAAGAAATGTGTAAGAGTATGTAAATATTTTATTCTTCGACACTGTGAAAATCTAGGGTTTTTTTCCTACGTAAGGAAGTTTTGACAACTGTTTGGCATTTCTCAATACAAAACGTAAAAAAATATATATGCAATAAAGTTCAAAATTCTCTACAAGTCTGAGTTGAGTGTATTCAAATTTCTTTCTTAGTGATTCAGAAAAAAAAATAAGCTAAGAGTTGGCACTCCTCTATTTCAGTTATTAGAGGGGTTGGTGATCACAAATTTTACCTAAGACTACTTTATGCCAAACAAATCATATCACTGGCATACCTACGAAAATAGACGCTGGGGCACCTAGCCCATACATACAGGGTGCGCCAGAACTCGCGCCCCAGAGAAAAATGCCATATAAGGTAAGATACCAGGAACATGGAATAAATGTTAAAAAAAAATTATCTATAAAAATTTCGTAGTTATGAGGGTTTAAAGTTTGCACTTTGACACTATTTATTTCTGTTGGAAAAATAATTTTCTAAGTTTTTTGGCTATAGGCGATTAAAAGAGGAAACAAGGAAGCTGTATCCTAAATTGTAATTCTGTTCAATGTTATTTGTGGCTTTTATTGCTAAATAATTGTAAAAAAAATATACAAGATCATCAGTATCATTAAATAGATATAAAAAATGTCAAATGTCAAAAAATAAATGTCAAAATTTTTGGACAGATAGAATTTTTTAAACATTTTTTTCATGTTCCTGGTATCTTATCTTACTTGAAATTTTTCTCTGTGGCGCGAGTTCTGGCGCACCCTGTATACGACTAGACCCTTTCAAACAATCTTCATATCATTGAACAGGATACATTTATCGTTATGGCTTATTATCGCAATGGGGTTTTTAATAATGGATCCTGGAATGACTCTGTCCCGACTTGCATGAATAAATTTTATGCGAGATTTCCAGACCTTTCAGTACAGGAATAAGTGTTGCGAAGAAACATTCCAAATGTAATAAATCGTTTTATCGGTACTGTATCTGTGCAAAAAGAAAAATTCTCAGGAAGACCTGATTTGTCGTAAGAATCTATTGAAAATTTGAGACAAGGAATTAAAGAAAATCCCAAAATATGTCTGCAAAGAATATCTCAACAGATTAAGCATTTGTTACAAATCCTTCTTAAATCAGTACTGTTCAGGAACTTGTGCCAGCAGACTATCAACATCGTATTCAGTATTGCAATTGGTTTCAAAATAACTTGAACAACAATGACTTACTAAACCTTTCTTTTTTTACTAATGAGGCATGGTTTCATTTTTCGGGATATGTTAATTCACAAAATTACAAAATATGGAGCGCTGAAAATCCCCACACCTTTGTTGAAACACCTTTACATCCACTCAAAATTGGAGTATGGTTAGCCATATCGTTAAGACGAATACTTGGACAATTTTTTTAATGAAACAATTACTGCCCAATTTTATAGGAAACAGGTTTTAGATGTGTTTATTAACCAGTTACCTGACGATGAATTGGGACAAGGATATTTCCAACAGGAGCTACAGCTCACACCGCACTAGCATCAGTTGAATATCTTCAAGAATATTTTGGTGAGAGAACCAATATTCTTTGGCCCGCTCGATATTTTCTTTCACTAAAAAAAAGTTTGGCTCTCACACTAGAGTCTGAGAGAATTGGAAAAATTTTTAGCCGACAACTGCTCAGTTCCTGAAGATGAAAAGACAAGGTTTATTATATTATGTAATGCAGAATATGATGAACCTTCACACTTTCGTTGTTTTGTTTCAACAAAACCCTTATTAAAATTGGCGATTGGTGCAAAGCACATTCATGCAGACGCTACCTACAAATTAATTTGACAAGGGTTTCCGGTATTGGTAGTAGATATATGTTTACAACAGACAGAGCTAGACAATTTCATTTAACATGAAGATTTTTTTTATATTTAAAGCTTTGGTGTTAGAAGTTGGGAAGGTGTTTGACAAGCAGATTGGCTCAAAAACGGCAGTGTGTGATGCCTTTGCTGCTATTCATAATGCTTTAAAACAAGTTTCTGAAGAAGAATCATTAAGCCGTGATGGTATCACATGAAGAAAAATGTACAGAGAAAAGCTTATATTATGTCCTAAATCAGATGTAATCAAAATTCTTAATGACATTGATACTCTTTAATTAAACAAAGATGAAGTCATTTTTGATTAAGCATCAAATCTAGAGGGTGAATCATACATATACAGGGTGTTTCACATAATTTTACGAGGCCTGCGCCTGTAAGATGCAATCTATAATACATATTCCGATACGAACTCGATTACAAATTTGGAAAAATTAGATAATCTTCTCTAGTTTGTTCACCCTTTCAAAAATTACAACGTTTAGTTAGTTAGTGATTAAGATAGATAAACTAGAATCATATTTATGCCGTCTCTTGATAGAACAAATGATAATTGTTTCTGAAAAACTGCAGTTTATGACTAGTTATGAAACAGTGATTAGTTTGACAACTACTGTCATGGGTTTCCAAAAATTAAATAAGTAAATGTGTATTTTTTGTATCCAGTGTTCTGTGACTTTTGTATATTTGGGTGCATTAGGCGCAAGCCTCGTAAAGTTATGTGAAACACCCTGTATAATAAAGACTGTAAGAATGTATTTTGGGTTGCGTCTAAAAATCAGTCAGGGTCTTTTTATTATAAGTGATTCAAAATGTATTTATTGAAAAATGGCGACAACAACAGGAATTTGTAGCGTATTTAAAAAAAGAATGGCTTGATTGTAACCGAACTTAGTATGAATGTGTTTCAAATGAAGTACTCAGCACCAATAATGCACTGAAAGCTTTTAGTCCAGTTATTAAAGACGAAAACACATTGATTGATCTAGAATTAGTTATTATTGCTTAATGCTGACAGCGTAATTAGTTTTTAGACCAACAGAGTATGTAAAATAGACTAGTCAGTAGTCTTCAGCGAAGACAGTAGCAATCATGTAGTGATTACTAAAAGTAAACCCAATAAAGCCCTAAAAATAGAACCTCTTCCTTCTGTTCGTCCTCCATGTCCATAACGAACATTACATGGCGATCCTGACTAATTTTGGAAATTTAAAAATGTCCACGATTTTTTATACAGAATAGTTGTCTACAGCATTGAGTATTGGCACCATAAACTGGCCGGTGACTTCAGTTTCAGTTTACATTTTTCGAACGTCACCACTTTTAAAAAGCGTCAAACGTAAACTGATACCTTTTTCTGGATTTCGATGGTAGTAAATCCAAACACATATTTGTAGCTTCATTTATTTTGATATTTAACGGTCTAAAAAAAAGTTCTTGCGGGTTGTCGCAGACTTTTACTTTTTTTCATAAAATATGTATTGTTTACATAGCAACTTTCATAGGTAACTAAAATTAGACGTCCAATAGTATGGTGCCAATTTGTGTGTTAATTTAATTTGGCTAATAATAATAATCGGTAGCGGAAAAAATATAATAAATGACACGGAATGTAAGGACTAACTTTTCTCGGAAGGGTAAGCAGGGCCTAAGTTTCACTTCGGCTCATGCAATTCTCATACATTCCTTGTAGCTTAAATAACTATTAATGTTGTATCTAGAATAATTTTATGGATCTTAGTAGTTAAAAAAATTTTGCTGACTTAAAGAAAGTTAGACAATATTTGATTAAAATAGGAGCAAGTAGACGTAAGGGTGAAATTTTAGATAGGAAAATTTTGAAGCCAAAGTCATAAAGGAATTATTTAGCACAGCCGCTAATCAAATTGAAGCGTTAGTACGGCGTTTGGTAATGCGACTGAAGCGCGTCGATTGTACGAGGAGCGCATTCGAAAAAGAAACATCACGGTCGCAAGCACTTCTACGGTAGCGGTCCAACAAAGCCTGAAATTTTGGATGCCGTTGAAAAAGATCCCAGTTTGAGAATCCGCAAAGTGGCTCATCGTGTAGGAGTCTCTTCGTTCACAGTTCATCGAACCCTACACGAACAAGGGTTGCACCCTTACCATCTCCAGCGGGTGCAGGCTCTACAACCCGAAGATCCGGCTCGACGATTGGTTTTTGCTCAATGGTTAAGCCAAAAACTTGATGAGGAGCCAAACTTTTTACGCAATGTGTTGTTTACGGACGAGGCAATTTTTACACGTGATGGTATCTCCAACCGCCACAACACCCACATTTGGGCTGATAAAAATTCTCATCAAGTGTACGAGCATCACTTCCAAGACCGATTTTCGTTAAACGTTTGGGCAGACATAATTGACGATCATCTAATAGGATCACACGTTTTACCTCAACGATTAACTGGTGCCGCTTATCTCGATTTTTTAGAAAATGTGTTGGATGATTTGTTGGAAGACGTGCCCTTGGCAATACGGAGGAACATGTGGTATATGCAAGATGGGGCTCCACCACATTATGCCAGAGTCGTCACCAATTGGTTGAACAACCATTTTCTAGAAAAATGGATTGGTCGCCAAGGTCCAGTTGCATGGCCACCGCGGTCACCAGACTTAAATCCGTGTGATTTTTTTTGTGGGGTCACATGAAACAATTAGTGTATGCAGCTCCAATTAATACCTTAGAAGAGCTGACCGATCGTGTGATGCAAGCAGCCGCATCGATTAGAAATCACCCGGGGATGTGTGCGAGAACACAAGCTTCTCTGGTCCGAAGGGTTCAAGCATGCATTATCAACGAAGGGCAACATTTCGAGCAATTTTTATAACGGCAAGTATTGACCCACTAACATTGACACTGATCTACCTTAATGTAGCGATAATTTTTTTGTCTTTACGCTGTTTACGTTCTGTAGAGTTTTCTTATGAAGGACGGGTTTTCAGCCTTAATTTATTTTTAATTTTAACTCAAAAATGACGTGCTTTCGACAAAAGTTGGAATAACGAAAGTTGCTTCTTTCGACGAGTTCTTTTAGTGGCTAAAATATTTGCTCGCAGTCCTCAAACGCCCTGTATAGTTAGGTTGTCATTTTGAACATATTTTTATCAATATTTTAGTTGTTAGTTAGTTATCTTAATTAGCTAGGCCATATTTTAATGTTATTGTACAAAAATCAGCAAAGTTTGGTTACGCATAAAAAAATGAACCAATCACAGAGCTTGCTTTCAATACAAAGCTCCGCTCCACTCGCGCGGGCCAATCACGGAGCTAGCTTTCAATACCGAGCTAGGCTCCACCCACTCGCGCTGCTCATGCTTCATTGGCCCTCGCTAAGATCCGACGTGTATAAAGCCTCGCAGAACCGCACAAAAAATCACGCCGCCGCTCTGAAGGGGGCTATGGCCCCCTTCGCAGAACGGCTGCAGCGCATCGAGGACGCTGTCTTTTCGGAGACAAGCTCTCAAAGTTCGACAACATCTTCAGGGACCATTACCAACTTCTCGGCGCATTCACTGGAATCCGGAGCATCGCAGACATTTTGTCTGACACCGCGTCCCCCAAGCGACAGCGACATGGAGACGGAGCACTTCAGTCCAGCCAAAACTAGAAAGAAGCGACCAGCACCATCCCACAGTCCCCCTGAGCCCGAGATTTCCACCGAGAACAGGTTTTCGAGCCTGTCCGAGGAGGAAGATCTCAAATCACCGCCAGTTTCGGACGATGAGGAGGAAGAAGAAGAGGTCTTCGCCCGCGACCTCCCAAGGCGTCTCCAGACAGCCCCCCTGACTGTCACCACATGGTCGGCAGTTGTGGCGGGTTCAGCTCCAAAAGTCTCTCAGGGCTCCACCCCAGTAGCCCCCCAGGACAACAATCCGGCAGCCTCCCCAACCAAAGGCACCAAGAATTCCGCCCATTTTTCTGGGGGACGCGGGAAAATGACAGCAGGTCTCCAAAACTGCCAAATTTACCAAGGCGAAGAGCGTAGGGGAGACCGAGGAGAGTTGTGACAGAGAAGAGTTGTGACATCGTCGATTTCTCGGAACCTATAACTACTAGCGAACTCGCAACAGCGCGCGTTTGTTGTTTTTGAGACTCGCTATTTAACGCAGTACGCGATAACAGTGCGCGGAAAGCGGTTGTGAATATACAACATTAGTGTACAAAAAATTGCCAAAACTAAGTTTTTTACCAAAATTTTGATTACATATATATCGTTTTGTATTATGTTTGCATTGTTATGATATTTTTTTTTATATGCTTAAGTCTTTCAAGTTTCCTAGCGTAGTATTGTTTTTTTTGTATTGACATCTTATTTCGACATTAAGAATTATTATTCTGACCGGCTCACTATTTTTTGCACCTAGGCGAATTGTGACAGTTTGTCACAACTCTCCTATTATTGTTTATTTCTCTGGCAAGGTTCTTTTATTTGTCTTGTGGTTCATATTGCATGTTAAATTGCTATTTTTTTTTTGTTTCAGAATGCCAAATAAATATAAACGAAAGACTGATAGGGGTATGAGTAGTGTCGAAATTTATGAACTGGCTTTTGAGGAAGTCACATTAAGAGGTAAAAGTCTTCGAAATGCCGCATCCTCTTACAATCTGAACTATATGTCCTTGCAAAGATATATTAAAAAGAAAAAGGCAAATCAAGCTAATCAAACAAATGAGACTCCATCTGTTTAGCCCGACGATTTTTACCGAAGAGGAAGAAAATGTTTTACGAGATTATTTGTTAACATGTGCAGCATCTAATTATGGGCTTACAACAAAAGAGACAAGAAGTTTGGCATATATGATAGCGAAAAAATGCAATAAAAAATTTCCGGCGTCATGGGAAGAAAACAAGAAGGCATGCGAAGTGTGGCTCAAACTATTTATGTAACGACATCCCATTTTATCTTTAAGATTGCCTCAAGCCACGAGCATAGCTCGCGCCACGAGCTTTAATAAAATGAATGTAGCTGCTTTTTTTGACCATTATACAGGTGTCTTAAGTAAACATAGACTTGACGCAAAAGATATTTGGAATGTCGATGAGACGGGAATAACTACTGCTCAAAAGCCTGATAGAGTAATCGCGCGACGTGAAGAAAAACAGGTCAGTGCGATGACATCGGCGGAAAGGGGTACCTTAGTCACTCTGGCTTTGGCTGGAAATGCTATAGGTAATTACATACCACCTATGTTCATATTTCCACGTAAAAGATTCCAAGAACATTTCATTCGTGATGGCCCAGTTGGTTCAGTAGGAACAGCTAATGGATCTGGATGGATGCAGGAGGACGATTTTCACTTTTTCCTTGAGCATTTCAGAAATCATGTTAGACCATCAAAAGAGCAAAGAGCTCTGTTGCTCCTGGATAATCATTCTTCCCATATGACTTTGAAAAATATTGAATTCTGCAGAGAAAACGGCATTATTTTGCTTACATTGCACTCACAAGCTTCAACTAATGGATCGTGCTATCTTTGGGCCTCTAAAAAAAGCTATTAATACAGCTTGTGATAGTTGGATGCGCTCAAATGCTGGGAAAGTTATGACCATCTATGATATCCCATCTATCACAAAATCTGCATTTGACGTGGCAGTCCACCTGGTCTGAGCAGTAACACCAACGAGCCCGTTGCCTCTACATCTACAGTACGTAGTCCTCTTGCTACTACTTCTAATGTGTTCTCGCCAGAGTCACTTAGGCCGCTGCCAAAAGCTCCGCCAAGAAAAAGGAACCAACCGAATAGACGCAAGATCAAATCTGCTGTGCTTACTGATACACCTACCACGGATGAAATTGCTGCCATAGAAGCTAGTCGAAAGATAAGAAATGTAAAAAAACGTGTTTTAAGCGATAAAAAAAAAGAAACCTAAAAAAATTAAGCAGACTAATAAAAAAAATAAGGTTGATGATGAAGAGGATGAAGCCGAAGAAGATGCAGAAAATGATTGTTTTTGCTTGTGTTGCCTTGAGACCTTTGTCAATAGTAAATCAAAAGAGAAGTGGGTACAGTGTCTCGAATGCAAAGGCTGGTCTCATGAAGCTTGCACTGGGGGCGAGCTTCAATACGTGTGCCATAATTGTTTATCCAATCAAATTTTAATTTTTGACTGAATATTATGTTATTTTAGTACGTACATGCATACCAAATAATAACTAAGTACTTCGTTCGAAAGAAATGTGTTATTTATTTATAATGGTATTTTTTATTTAACAAATAATCTAAATACATAGGTGTCACAACTCACCTTGGTATTTGTTACAACTTACCTTGGTATGAGGAGAGTTGTGGCACGGGGAGTAATTTTTATTTTCGTAGATTTTCTCAGAAACCTTAATATTTTAATTAATTTTGATGATTATTTCTTAAAGAGTATAGATTGAGCTACATTAACTCATATAACTCATATGATATAAAATGTTTCTTGACTGAGATATGTTAATTAAAATAAAAATTGTCACAACTCTCCTCGGTCTCCCCTAAGCGACCAAATCAGAATTCAGCCTCATTTAATTATTTGTACAACCTGAATCGGATATTTATTTTCACCCTATAGTAATTTATTTTTTTTAATAGGGGAGAGTGGGATAAGATGACGAGGCAGGTAAGATGACGAAAGCTCGTTATATTTTTCTACAAAAACATAATTTGAAAATGACACTGTGGCACACTCCATTAACGAGTGGGGATATGAAATTCCCAATATCGCCCGAAGATCTCTACATTTAAACTAGATGTGTAGCCACTTGTGTTTTTGTGGGTTGTGCTATACTTTCGTGGTCTACCTTGATAAGCTTTTTACAAAAATTTGAGGTGAGTTAACAAAATCTTTTCTTGCTAGGTTTAATCTGCACTAAATGTGTCACATATTACTGCAATACTTTTCATACACTATTTTTTAATTTCACAAACAATAAAAATTTGTTACATAACCTCAAAGGGTAAGATGGCGGGGGTAAGGTGACGAATAAGATGACGAATTCGTCATCTTACCTTTCATTTCACATCTTATCTACCTTACATTATTTTTGTTTTTTATTTGTTTTTCATGCAGAATGCCTCGAAAATATGTGAAGATCAGTACAAGACGTTCCTGGGATGAAAATGCTCTTATTGCAGCACTTCAAGAATACGACATACCGGAAGCTACTTTGCGTCGCTATCGTAAAAAAATGAAGATATTCCGCCTCACGGGGTAGATTTCATTGCACTTTTAATGATGAACAAGCTGCATTACTTGTAAAATATGTAAAAGAGTTTGATAATCGGGGATTCGGTCTTACTGCAATGTCGCTTAGAAAACTCGCATTTGAATTTGCAGAAGAAAACCGAATAAATCATAGATTTAATCAAACATTAAAATGGCCGGGAAAGAGTGGCTCTTAGCTTTCATGTCAAAACACCACTTGAGTTTGAGAACTCCGGAAGCAACAGCAGTTGGTCGCCTGATGGGGTTTAATCGTGTGTCTGTGGAAAAGTTCTTAGATAATTTGAAGAATGTTCGGGAGAAATATGCATTCTCGGCAGAGAGAATTTTTAATGACGATGAATCCGGCTTATCCACTGTTCCCAACAAGCTCCCAAAGGTTCTAAGCGCAACTGGAAACACAAGAGTTGCTAAAATTGTTTCAGCCGAGGGTGGAAAAAACACAACTGTAGCATGTACCATGAGTGCAACAATAATACATACCGCCCTTCTTCATATTTGGTCGTGTGCGGATGAGAAAAGAACTTTTACACAACAGTCCCCCAGGTTCAGCTGGAACTGCCAAAAAAAATGGTTGGATGTGTACTGAAACTTTCTTAATGTTTCTGAAACATTTCGCTAAATTCGCCAAACCTTCTGTGGAAGACCCGGTTCTTCTTATTGTTGACAATCACACGTCGCATATTTCTCTGGAAGGAATTAATTATTGTAGAGAAAAGGGGATAGTCATGCTCGAAATTCCCCCACACACATCCCACCGGCTGCAGCCGCTAGATGTTGGGTTTTTTGGCCCTCTAAAAACATATTTCAGCCAAGAATGTGATGCCTACATGGTCAACAATCCGGGAAAAAGAATTGGTGATAAAAATATTGCACGAATCTTTTGTGAAGGCTATTTGAAAGCCGCTACAGTAGGAATAGCTATTAGAGCTTTTCAGAAATGTGAAATTGAGCCATATGATCCATCAGTTTTTAATGATGAGGATTTTGCGGCTGCAGAAACAACAAATCGAGAATACGAAGAACCGCACACATCAGGATAACACAAGCATAGATGATTCGTCTGAAGAGGATCTGCCTTTAGCCAGTTTCGTAACCAAGACTTCAGAACCTCCGTCTACTCCTCCAGGCCAACTAATTAATACATTAAAGCATGTAGCGCCTCCAGCAATAACTAAGGGTCAATGTAGCCCATCGTTGCCTTCTGCTCAAGATCAAACTTTCCCTCAACCGAGCTGCAGTTATAGTGTTACACCGTACGACATCAATCCTCTCAAAAAAGCCGAAAGAACTGTGAAGCGCAAGACCCGAAAATTGGATTCATCAGTAATAACTAGCACTCCAGTCAAAGAGGAATTGGAAAAACGACAGAAAGAAACAAATGAGAAGGCAGTAAAGAAAGGACAAAGAAAGCACCAAAAGACATCGCCAGGCCGAACCAGAATAATTCTCAGAGAATTGCCTGTCCAGGTTGTGAGGAACTCTACACTAATCCTCCTACTGAAGACTGGATCCAGTGCTTTTCATGTTCTAATTGGTGACATGAAGCGTGTACTTCCTATTCAGGAAAAGGGGCGTTCAACTGCGATTTGTGTTGATTTCGCCAACTTACCCCAATGGGTTCGTCATCTTGCCCATCCTATGAGGTAAGATGACGAAATGACACTGTTCCGGATTTTTTTTCCAAAGAATGTATAGTTTTATTTTGACAAGAATGGCTGTTATTTTATTACAAATGATATATTGGAAGTATTTTTATATTTTTCGCGCTTGAATAAATCTAAGTTTTTTCTATAGGAATTTTTTTCCTTACTATCGCCAACTTACTCCACTCTCCCCTATTAAATTCTTCGTTTTACTAAGGCCTTTCTTTTTCTATTCAGCATTCAGTAGCTAGCTGACAAAAAAAAGCTACTTGGCGCCCATTGATAACCACCACGACTCCGGCTCTCCTCCATCCTCTGAGCCCGGAGATGGTGTAGGGAAATTTTATGTGACTGTTACACGGAGTCCCCAGCATCAAACGCCCACCGTAAACCCCACTAAAACTCCAACCACGTCCGGCACGACGACGCCCCGGAAATGTTTTAATTGCGGTAGCACGAACCACTTTTATTCCAACTGCACAGAAAAACGTGGACGATTTTGTTATCGTTGTGGTACTCGTGATGTTACTGTTTTCACTTGTCCGAAGTGCACGCCAAAAAACTAACTAGGGATTCGGCTAACGCTGGTCATAGCCGACAATCCCCTTTTAGGACCAGCAGAACGGAATGGACAAATTGGATTGCTCAGTACGGAAAGTTCTTTGTCCTAGTCCTGCACCGATAGTAACTCTTAGTTCACTCATTTTATGTAAGCCAAACGATAACCGACCGTACTACTTCGCCATTAAAATAAACCAATTTAAAATTACCGCCCTCATCGACTCGGGTGCTTCAAGATCCGTTTTAGGAATGAAGGGATTATACCTAATAAAAGAACTAAAACTAAATAAAAATGCTTCTGATTTTAAATTTGCTCGTATCGCAGACGGCAACCAACACCCGGTCGAATACGAAGTTAAAGTGGAAATAACACTAAATAAAATAAAATAAAGTTATTTTAGTCATCTCTTCTCCAAACCATGAGCTAATTTTGGGTAGCGATTTTTGTGATACATTTTCCGTTTGTCTAGATTTTTATTCACGTACCTGTAAACCACAAAGCCAGACCCCTATTAACTTATTACATTCTGAAAACTGCCTTTCCGGTAAACAGTCTGTCGTTGTCAAAACAATAACAGAAAAATTCCACGAAATAAGCAGCAATACATTAGGCCGTACTCATAAATTGTCACTGAATATAGATACCGGGGATGCTGACCCATTCCGCCAATATCAGTACCCGATGTCCCCGTGCATGCAAAAGAATCCTTAACGATAAGATAGACGAGATGCTACGTCTAGGAGTCATAGAACCGTCCTAGAGCCCTCGGTGCTCTCCAGTACTCCTCGTTAAAAAATCATCAGGGGAATATCGCTTTTGTTTTGACGGCCGAAAACTAAATGAAATCACTAAACACGACTCGTATCCACTTCCTCGCATTGACAGAATCCTCGCCTTATTAAGGGATGCAAAATGTATCAGTTCTCTAGACCTCCATAAAGCATTCTGGCAAATTCCTCTTACCGAACCATCCAAAGAAAAAAACGGCTTTGCAGTTCAGGGACGCGGATTATTTCAATTTACCGTTATGCCATTTGGCCTACGAAACTCTGCCCAACCCCAACGACTCATGGATGCTATTTTCGGACCACAATTCGTACCTCAAATATTCGTGTATTTAGACGATCTTATTATCGTAACTGCTACCTTTGAAGAACATGTAAAGTTATTAGAAACAGTTCTAAATCGTCTCAAAGAAGCTAACCTGACAATTAACTTAAAAAAAAGTAAACTTTTTCGTACGTCCCTTAAATATCTCAGCTACATAATCGACGCAGAAGGTCTTCGCACGAACCCAGAAAAAATCTCCACTATGCTAGAATATCCTCGCCCTAAAATCGCAACCGAAATAAAAAGATTTATTAGTCTTTACAGCTGGTACCGCTGCTTTATTAATTTTTTTTCTTTGGTAGCCCCCATAAACGATCTCTTACAAGGCAAGAAGAAAAAACGGGAAGTGATGTGGAACGAAAAAACTGAAACAGCCTTTCAACGGATTAAAAACGCGTTAGTTTCTGCGCCAGTTTTAACCACACCGGACTTTTCCAAACCTTTTTATGTGCAATGTGACGCCAGAGACGTTGGCTTAGGTGGTGTACTTACCCAAGAAGAAGAGGGCCTTGAGGAGGTTATTTGTTTGCTAGCCGGAGTCTTTCTAAAACCGAGCGGAACTACTCTGTAACTGAGCGCGAGTGTTTGCCAGTAATTTTTTCTGTCGAAAAATTTGGACCCTATATTGAGGGTACCGCTTTTACGGTCATCACGGACCATCATTCCCTTTTATATCTTTTCCGTATGAAAAATCCTACCGGTCGTTTAGCACGTTGGATCTTACGCCTCCAACAATTTTCGCTTAATGTCATGTAATTGTAATGTCGTCCCGGACGCCCTCTCACGTATACCACCCCTAGTAAGTTCCGAAACAAAAATCGCTGTAATTGATCTTGAACCGGCCGAAAATGATAAGTGGTATCACAAAATGTTACAAAGGGTCATTGCGTCGTCTGATAATTACCCTGGTTGGTTAGTGGAGAACGTTAAGTTAATGAAGATTTGTCCGAGTCGTGTCCCTTTGCAAAACAACGAAGGAGAATGGAAATTCGTAGTTCCTAAATCAAAGCGACACACGGTAATTCAATCATGCCATGATCCCCCAACCGCAGCCCATTTCGGTACTTTCAAGACACTCTCCCGAATTAAAGGAAACTATTTCTGGCCCGGAATGAGATCTGACGTTTGTCGGTACGTCAGAACCTGTCGTACGTGCGCCGCCCAAAAAGCACCTAACGGAGGTCCACTTGGATTAATGGGTCGTGAGAAAATTGTACGATTCCCATGGCAGGCTATTGCTTTAGATTTTGTGGGCCCTTTTCCGCGGACAAATTAAGGGCACAAGTACCTTCTTGCCGTATCAGATTGGTTTTCCAAATTCACTCTCTTATTACCTATGAAAAAAGCAACGTCTAAGCCGGTCATTAAGTTCTTAGAAGAACAAGTCTTTCTGGTGTACGGGGTACCTCAATTTATTATTGCGGACAATGGTAAACAGTTTATAGGGAACGCTTTTAAACGTTTCGTTAATTCATATAACGTAGAAAAGGTCTGGTATGCGAAGTACCACCCGCAAGCTAACTTTGTCGAGAGAACGAACCGCACCATTGGTACCGCAATCAGATCTTACATAAATACACCTGATACTTGGGACCAAGAAATTGCAAAAATTCAAGCTGCAATAAACACTGCCCGTCACGAAAGCGCCCGTTTTACCCCTGCGTTTCTTAATTTTGGAAGACAGGTGCCATTGACCGGAAACTACTACCGAAATATACCGACCGGAAATAACTATGACTTTACAGTAGCGGATCGTCGCGACTATGCAAGGGAAATTAACCAATTGACAGATGTATTCCAGATTGTCCCGGACAATCTACATAACGCCTATAGTAAAAATTCCCGTCGTTATAACGCCTCTCGAAGGGATTTATCATTTAACGTAGGTGATCAAATTTGGCGAAAAAATAAAGTCTTGTCGTCAGCCGGACACCAATTCACTGCAAAACTAAGTCCTAAATAACTCGGAACGAGGACGGTTCTAACGCCTGAAACTGGCATATTCAGGATTTAAAACAGTACTATGTAAATGACTCGGATTCATCCGAAAATGAGACCCAAGACGAGACGGACGAAAGCGAGGATGACCTCGAACAAGACTAACTTAACGCACCAGACTTAGTTTTCGAATTATAATTTTATTCCTAGGCTTCACTTAAAGAAAAAGGCCTCGCCTCTTTCTTTCTGTCGGAGGGGGATAGTGTAACAGTTTTATTTCCTTAAACTCTGTGAAATGGCCTTCTAAATTGAATTTGTTTTTTTTATTTTTTTACTATCGAATCAGACTAATTTAATTATTTTTACAACCTGAATCGAATATTTATTTTCACCCTCTAGTAATTTATTTATTTTAATATTAAATTCTTCGTTTTACTAATCTACTACTATCTTTTTCTATTCAGTATTCAGTAGCTAGCTGACAAAAAAAAGCTACTTGGCGCCCATTGATAACCCCCACGACTCCGGCACTCCTCCATCCTCTGAGCCCGGAGATGGTGTAAGGAAATTTTATGTAACAATCTTCAGGCTGGTTCGAAGTACATTGTTTCAAAGACTGGGTTGAAAAAATTGCACTCTCATATATTCGAAAGTGTGAAGGAAAAAAAATTTTGATAGGTGACAACTTATCATCTCACATATCCAAAGCCTTTGTAACAAGAACAAGGTGTCCTGCTAATTCAACACATTTAATCTATCTGGGTGTTAAACGATTGCTGTTATCCTATTTTGTTGAAGGCGTTACGCCTTACAAGCTGTCTCAAAAAGAATTAAAAGAAATAAATTTGCAATTATTAACTTACAGTCCCTCACATTTTATTCGAAAGGCTAGTTCGTTTGAAAAAATTTAAAGATGAAAGGCCACAGAATTTAGGTTTTTTATTTTACACCGAACCAGTTCTTTCACACAACTCAATTAATAAAGATAATTATGAACACTTTTTAACCATGTAACAAAGTTACTAGAAACATCCCCCGAGGGTACGCAACCAACCGTACAAGCCATGTCCCTCCGAAACCGACCTGCCTCTACCCGGTTAAGACCATCTCAAACCGATCCGACTATACCTGCAGGTGCCCCACCAAAATCAACTCGCGCACCTGCAGCCGGACAGGCTATAAAACCCCGCCGCAAAGGCGAAGTTCCCTAAGTTGTTGTCGCCGAGCCGTCAAGAAGACTTACCCAGTGACCAGTGCCGAAGAACAGTGATAAGTGAAAGTGACCGGAAGTGAGAGTGACCGGAAGGCAAGTCCCCACACCCCGTCGCACCCCCTTTTTCCCGTTTACCTGCGGTGGTGACTTAACGGGCAGTCCCCGTACCCCTTTCGTCCTAACAGGCAGAGGGGCGCCGGGATATCCGATTCCCCTAACTTCCGTTTTTCCCGCGGGCGTTGTCCTCACCGGCAGCCTCCGTATCCTCTCGTCTTAACGGGCAGAAGGACGCAGAGGGCCCCGCAACTTCCGAACTCCTGCCCCCCACCGACTGCTTACGCAATCTAAAGGTGACCTGCCGGACCCGCTTGTAAGACCGCTTGTATTTGATAACCGCACCGCTTGCATAACCCGCTTACGCGCTTTCGCTTGTTAATTCCCCCGTAGCTTGTAGTTAAATAAATTATTTATTTAATCCGGTTCTTATTCACCCCTCGCTTCCCCCCTGACATCGACCCCTGGAAGAACCGTCCCCATTGAGCCACCCGTAGGAGCCACCGCCAGGAGGTGCACCCCCCCCTCGTAAAACCGGGTGCTGGCGCCCGAGATACACCGCCCCAAGGAAGTAACGTCACAACCATACATCATTTAAAGAGCGTTCCACATCAGAAAAGACATCATGATTCATTTCTTCACACGACTTGAGACGCACAACACGAATATTTTTTTTCAATTTTGCTTATAAAAAACACATTGTTGGCATGGAATCGGGATAATCTTGCAAATGTAATTTGCAAATGTTTGACAATTTTATGACTGATATTTTTTCTTTAAAATCTGAAAGTCTATAAGGCAAAATTAAATAAAATATTGTATTAGACTAGCAGAATAAAGTGTCCGTTCAATTCCGGTATCCGGTAAAACAAAGAGCTTGTATAATAATAAATAACTATAACTGACATAATACAGTAGCCCACACGGATTTTGGACATCAAATTTTTGTCAGTTAAAAAAATTTCAATGTAAGTCAAGCTTTTTGTCATTATGATTGACGTTAGAAATTAAAATTTGAAAGTTTTAGTTGAAATTTATTTTTGATGTCCATTTCCCGAAACAATAATGCCAGTAATACGTGTTTTTAAATAAGTTAAATAAATTACTTTGATTTGTTGTCATTATTTCTCTAATTATCAGGTTAAAAATTACAAAAACCGAAAGTGAGGTTCGTTACCCAAGGCCCGTTTTACATTTTTATGTCAGTCGATTGACAAATCGTCCAAAATTCCGTGTCCGCCAATATATATTCAAATCTTTTTTTCCAATGCTGCCAACTTTACCAAGGCGAGGAGCGTAAGCGACCAAATTAGAATTCAGCCAACTACACAACATACATAGGCCGACAATTTTTGACACACACGCCATGGCTATTAGGCCTGACAAATGAATGGATGATCACCACTAATCTTAATAAAGGGACAGTTAAACAATTTTGCAAGAAGAACAATAATGAACTAAGTGTACAAGTTGACAACTCTAACAATATCATAATTTTACCTGTTCAGCAAAACTGTATCATACAATTTGATAATCTTGAAGATCAACCACTTTTTTGGAGGTTATTAGTCAAAAATGGATCAATGGATCTAATTCACAAAACTCATATATCATTTTGGGAAGCAACATGCAAGTTAAAGCTGAACTGGGGCAATGTGTGTCTGCAATACCTAAGAGCCCCCGACCTTGACATATGCAAAGAGATGCCAGGACAATTATTCGCGACAATATTCGCGAAAAACGTCGAGGAAAAGTGACCAGAGGTGTGCGGTTGCTGCACGATAATGCGCCCGTTCATACTGCTGGTGTTACACAAGCTGCCATCTTGGATTGTGGGTTCCAACAGATAGATCACCCCCCATATAGTCCAGATATGGCTCCAAGCGATTATTATTTATTTGGATATTTGAAAAAGGACCTTCGTGGGCGACGTTTTAGTGACGAATTGGAGTTGCAAGCAGCTGTGCTAGATCATTTTGAAGAAAAACCAAAAGAATATTTTTTTAAAGGGATTGAATTATTAATTAAGCGATGTAATAAGTGTATTGAAGTTAACGGAGACTACATTGAAAAATAAAAAAAACATGTTACTGTACTTTGAATTTTTCATAGTCAGGCCGGGTAATTCTGGCTTTGTCCTCGTACAATTTGACAATCTTGAATTCCATCCTCCATACACTAAGAATTCTTCAACCCTAACCATCACCAGTGAAGTCTCAAGACAGTATAGTATATCCTCTGTTGAGAAACTTAACTTTGAGTCACCCTCCTTGTTAACAACAATCAAAAATCACCATTTACTGAAAAATATAAGCACCACTTCTAACAAATCAACACTCTTCTCCTCAGAGTCATTGAACCTTACTTCTTTTATATCTCTTCTTCAACAAAACACAACCCCTTATCTCGACAAATTCACTAAATCCGAGGTTTAATTAGACCAAATCAAAAAACAAATTTTGATAGATGAATTAACTGCTAAAACGTGGTATGATATTTTCTCAGATACATAATCCATATACTCGTATCTCTAATTGCGTCTAATATTCATTATATTATTGATACTGTGGAAGAAAGTTAACCAGCTCTCTGCAATTACGTTTGCTGAGTTCAGCTCAGTAGGTGGTGGTTACTCTTTTAAGGTACTCTCCAATTCCACCAATGCAAGCATTATACAGCAAGTAAGTAACTTTAAGATGAATCCTACCCAAAAGACACAATCTTACACTCATAATTCCCCATTACCAGAAATATTTGCTGACCAATTTTTCACCAGTTCAGAGAAGATAATGATATTATACAGTATCGCGATGATCATCGTGATGATTTCCCTTTATTTATTAGTACGTAGGTTGAACCGTGCTCACGAAGGTAAAACTGGTTTAACTTATCCGTCAGAGGATGTGATAGTTATATGCAAAAAGGCAGAACAAGAAATACGGATCGCGCAAAGAGAGCAAACACTCACCAAAGAAAGTTCTGTGTTAAAAATAATAAACAACGTTTTAAGTTACTACATAGATTCAAATATTTTTCACCATTTATATAGTCACGATGTAGAAATACAAATTCAGCACAGATGTTTTATTATTAAAGCCATTTGACAAAAACAATTTTGTTTAAAGGACAATAAAAATATATGATATATTTTTTAAATATTTTTTTCATTGTTTTTGTTATTTTTGTCAACTCCCAGTTTTTTACCTCTTCCCACGCCACTGGTTAAATCATTTGGTGTCAATTGGCAACACGCTCGCAGGAACATTACGAGTCCTCTCTCTTTCCTTGTCTAAGATCGTAGCCATCGTAAATACCTAGCCATGTTGAGCGAAAATTGGCAACAGTGGAAGCGGACCGATGCTTCAAGTACTTTTGCGTGTAAACCATGTGTAAATAAGATGACCAAACGTCCTCCTTTCATTAGCACTGTTCTCCTCCTTCCTACATGACGTCCTCCAGAGTACTCCTTTGGCAAAAATAAAGAAAATTTCGAATTTCTTGGCGCCAGGATGACGCTTTCACTTCGACTTTTTACTCGGTCTAACTCGGGCTTTCGTTTTCATTCTGTCGTGGGCTCGTGCAAAACAATGCCTGTCTTTTTCTGGTGTCACAAAGCACATAAGTTCCTCTCTCTTGGGGGCGGGATACCGCTAGTTTCTGGCATCACTCGTCTTGGATTGTGTTAAGTTTAGCTAGTACATGCTTACAATTAGTCGACTAGCTTACACAAATTCCAATAACCCTCCAATAAATTAAAATAGAATTGACCAACCCAACACTAAGGTAGAGGGTAGTTTGATGAATAACTTGGTTCGCATAGTCTTTAAAAGTGACAGCCATAACTTTATATGTAAACATCAAGTAGGCTTCCTATAAATGACACTTGTAAATTCTCAACGAATTCCGTCAGTAATTTGTTGTTGTAGAATTATTTTAAGTTAAGATTGTCGAGTGATTGTGAAAAATGGATAAAATTACAATTCGTGGTGTGATCCAGTTCTTTTTTTTTGGAAGGAAAAAGAGCAAAGGAAATCCATGAAAGAATTTTTTCAACGTTAGGCGACTCATGTCCTTCTTATGAAGCCGTTCGTCTTTGAGTTAATGAATTCAAGCGTGGCAGAACAAACATCGAAGACGCACCACGTTCTGGTGGGCCAAAACCTGCAGTCGTACCAAAAATAATCGACAAAGTCCATGATATGGTATTGGCTGACAGACGGGTGAAAGTGCGTGAGTTAGAGCTGTCTGACACGAGACTAATTTCAGTACCGAATTTAGTATTGAAATTGCGCGCGCAAATTTAGTAAGCTTGAATTCAAGAAAATAGAGCATGTTCTAATTTCTTGGATGAAAGCTTGCTAAAACTGCGCACTAAAAATGCGCAGTAACTATAAGGGTGAATTTAAAATATTCAAATGTAAAAACAAGAATATTGTAATTACCACGTTTGCGCCAATTGCAACTCAGGTTTCAGGAATTCAGGTACGGTTTCTTTGACCCTTTTTTGTCCCAGGCCAAGAGAGCACTTTGTTTTGTCTGTGTGAAACTGATTCTTCAAATCATTTTTTTTTAAACTTGTATATTTGCCGGTATGTAACATATTCGTAGCTATAAAGAATATCTTTACAGACAGAAGATTAATTTTTAGGTTAATCCACGTGACTGAATTTGCACGTGTTCAAAGGTATTTTCCGAGATTTATTAATTTACAATATGTCTTGGACGCAAATTCAAGTCCGATTATTAATAGATTAATATAAAGCTCAACCTTGCTTGTATGCTGTAAAGCATCAAGACTACAAAAACAAGCACGCAAGGAACACTGTTCGAAAATGATAAAAATGCGTCCAGGGACCGAAATACAAGAAATAAAAAATAAATTTAATAATGTAAGGACTAATTTTCTATGCCAGCACAGAATATTAATAGTTTGCACAGTGGCATGAGTGAGGCGGAGGTATGTAATCTTTTATATTTACTATCTATTTATGCAATCATAACTTTGTCCATTGTAATTATAGATTTGCAAACCAAATTTGTGGTATTTTGAGGCAATGATGTTTATTGTTGACCATACCACGTTACGAGTTTTTTGATAGTCTGCCGAGTACAGGCTCCGAAAGTGCTCAAAAAAACACCAGTACATAAAACCCCCTCTGGATGTCCAGGGCCAAAAAACGGAAAACAGAAGATGCGGATGACATTATTGCCGCTGCAAGTAGCTCTTTGCGGGAAATTGGAGAAATTCAGAGAGCTATTTTAAAGACAAGTCAACTCTATTCCAACAGTGAGACTCAAAGCGAAGTTTTTGGGAAGTTCGTCACCAGACAATTGTCTTTCATTGAAGAACGTGATGAAAACTTGTTTTTGGATATACAACATGAAATAAGTAATATTTTATACGCAGCACGCAAAAAACTTACGAAAAATAACGCTTTTATACTTTTTTTTAAATAAGTGTGTCGTATGTTTTTGTGAAATGAAATTTTGTAAAATGAAATTACAAAAAACATTGAGTTTTATTCATATATAGATATAAAATAATATTGCCTGCAAAATAAAATATGTACCTTACATATTATTTCTCAAAACAGCAATTATTTTGCCATTCAACAACACCAGATTCGCTGTTAAAATAATTTTTTAAATTTTCTCTCACTTGCAGTGCAACATCGGATGATCGATTTCCACCTTGCTGTTCAATATTTATAAGATCGTTCATTTCTTTTTCATTCAATTCTGTGTAGGATTTCCAATTCTCTGTGGCTAGGAAGTTGTGCAGAGCAAGACATGCCAGTGATATTTTGACAACTTTATCGGGTGGATTTATATGTACTCTAAATCTATTTGCTAAAATTGCAAAGGCGCTTTCTATCATTCTCCTAGTTCTGGATAGTCGATAATTGAAAATTTTTTCTTCATGTGAAAGTCCTCTGCATGGAAAAGGTTTCATAATCCTCTTTGAAAGAGGAAAAGCTTCATCAGCCACAATTACATAAAGAGTTTTTGACATCTGTCCGGGTAAAGCTCGATCTTCAGGAAAATTTAAACTATTCTTGGATATAGCTTTCGCTAATCCACTCTCTCTAAAGACCCCACCATCACTTATACGCCCATTAACTCCCAGGTTGTAATAAGTGAATTTATATACTGCGTTCACTAAGCCAAGAAGTACAATTGAATGGTTGCCTCTAAAGTTGTAATAATAAGAGCCTGCAGAAGAAGGTGGTCTAAACTTAATATGGCGTCCATCAAGTGCACCTAAACAATTTGGAAATTGATACAATTCTTCAAATTTTTGACCCACTTCAAGCCAGGCCTTTTTAGTATTAGGCGTCTACAACACACAATGCTTATTATTAATATTAATAGTGTCGCGTCCTTATTTTCTCATAATAATTTATAATTTGTATTTAGTTAATTTAAAGAGAGCGCTGACATTCGGCCCTAGTTTTGGTTGTTAAGAAAAACAAAAAGTTTGTTTATGTTGAAAAAAGGTTTCGTTTATGTTTGGTTTTTTTGTGTGAATTATTCGTATTTGTTGGAATCACTCGTCTTGAAACTAGAAAGTGATAATTTTGGAAATTGCTCAGCAGAACCGCAGATTTTAAAGAATTAGTGAAGATTCCTATCATTCCAACCTCTTTCCCTTCCTTTCCTATTTTCCTACCTCATCCTTTGGTTGGATTCTACGTGGGAGCACTCAAAGGTAGGAATTTTCATTTACCTCTTCCCTATCGTTGTCTCCGCCGCGAAAACTTGGTCCTACGAGCCGGATAGTCTCGTTCCAAAATATCACTTTCTACGTTGTAAACATAACCTCTCTTTTTCCCTCATTATAAACATAAACATAACCTCGCTTCTATCAAGTGGTGGCATTGGTAAAGTTGCTCAATATCCCTTTATTCGACTGCAATATTTTTAAATTTGCCAATAAGTAATTTTCGCATTCTCGACGATGTCTCAGGCAACATTCAAAAAAGCTGTTGTGTTACGCAAGGTCGCAGTAGATCAGTTGGCCGATTTAAAAGACATTGCGGATCGGGTTTCAAGAAAAGAAAATTTGTACGAGAGTTTGTACCCGGAACTCAAAGCCCGATACAATTTCATAGAACGCATTTATTCAGATTTTTATCTCTATCATAATGAAGTTTTAAAAGAATTAGCTGGTCTCAACGAAGAAACCGAAGAGCATGATGCCATTCGTAAATCTTTTGATCGCGATTATTTTAGCATTCAAATTATTTATAATGAAATATTTCAAAATTCTGTTCATACTCAAAATTTAAATTCGGATACGCCATCACAATCAGATATCACAATTAAAGACCACGTTAAATTGCCTCCGATGGAATTATATAAGTTTGACGGGGATATTAAATCATGGAGAACATTTATTGATATGTTTAATTCCACCGTACATAATCAAATTGCGCTTACAAACGTGGAGAAATTTAGTTATCTCATCTCGACTCTCAGTAAAGAACCACTCTCGATCGTCAGTAGAATCCCAATGACTGACCAAAATTATAGAACCGCATATGACGCCCTAATTAAGAGATACGAAAATAAACGTTTGTTAGCTACATCTCAACAACTCGAAAATTCGCCTCGCTTACCCGACGACTACACTCCATCGCAGTTAAGGTCTTTGATTAACACATTCGATGAAAATCTGGCAGCTCTCAAAACTCTCAATTTTCCCATTGACAACTGGGACTTCATTCTATTTAACATGATGTTAAAACGCATCCCCCCATCGCTAGT
This sequence comes from Tribolium madens, assembly GCF_015345945.1. Classification (NCBI taxonomy): domain Eukaryota; kingdom Metazoa; phylum Arthropoda; class Insecta; order Coleoptera; family Tenebrionidae; genus Tribolium; species Tribolium madens. The sequence goes on along the minus strand of NW_025400983.1, from coordinate 16,523,899 downwards.
AACTCGGTTTGAATTGTCGCAAACATACCCCGCTGATATTCCCTCATATCAATCGCTGAATGAATTTGTCATTACAACTTGCCAGGCCAAGGAAAATGTATCGCACGCCATAATAAAATCTCCTTACTCGAAACCGAATATAGTTTCATTCCCTAAACCAAAGTTTAAGTCTAATTTTTTCGTTAAATCAGACTTTTTGGCATGTCCACTCTGTCCCGATTTGCAACACGGAATTTATAAATGTCCGATTTTCTTACAGAAGTCTCCTCAATCGCGCTTTGATCTCATTAAACAGTATAAATGGTGTATTAATTGCCTAGGCTCAAAACACAATTTGCGTAACTGTAACTCTACGTCGCTTTGTCGTGAATGTGGAAAAAAGCACCACTCATTACTGCATTTCCCGGGTGACGCAAAAGCTCAAACCTCGACGTTCATGGAAATTAATAAACCTTCACCGCCTTCAACTTCTATCTCTACGCAGCAAGCAGTAAGTTCATTTACGAATTTGCTACCGGTTAATACTCGTACGACAATTCTATTGTCAACCGCAGACGTTGAGATTCTGGATAAAGTGGGCGCAGCACATAAAATTCGCGTTTTGTTAGATAGTGCTAGCCAGTCCAGTTTTATTACTGAAAAAGGTGTCAATCATCTTCGGCTTCTAAAACAAAGATTGTCATTTACGATCAATGGTTTAGGAGATATGAGAACTCGCGCTAATAAAATGGTTACTTGTGCTCTACGCCCGGTACAACAAAACTCCCCACAGTTTCTGGTTGATGCTATAATAGTTCCAAAAATTTGCAGTGCAAAATTTGCACTTCGTCGTGGTCTCATATTGTCACATACCGCGGAATTTGGGTTAGTTTATCATTACTTAATATTCCGTAACAAAAACTATGTTTCGAAAAGAGGTCTCGGCTATTGTGTCATGTTGTAATTGTAACGCGGAAACGCCATCAACATCGCCGAGTCAGCTTCTCGAACCATAATAAATACCCGGAATATTGGGTAGTCGGGAGTCTAATCGAGTCTAGTCGAGTTTACGTTTTGGAYGTATCATTCGCTTGTGTAGTAAGAATCSTGGTTGTAATATTGGAGTGTGACATGTGCCCTAATCGGATAATGACTGCCTCAATACAGTAAGTGAACTATCTAGTCATTTTAATAAACCTTTTTTGTATAAACACACCCATGACTTTCAATCCCACCCTGTGACATATGGTGGAGGCGCCCTTAAGTTCTCGGAGGGACAAATCTTCATATTTGTCTCTAATGAGTTTTAGCGATGACAAAATCGAGTAGAGTAAACAATAGGGTTGAGATTGGAAGTATGTGGGTGTTGTAAATAAAAGATGGGTCGTGTAAAGTCGAGGAAAAGACGCAAAAAAAAAAAAAAGTAAATTTAAACGATCATCTAGTAAGTAGGTATAGTACGGGAATTAGTAGTAAGTAACCAAGCAGGGTTGGTTGGCCATAAACGTTTAGGGAAAAAGGATGTTGTGCCACGAGAACCATTACGAAAACTTCTAAGAAGAAAAAGCGAGGTAWGAAAAGTGGAACAGGGTAATGATAAAACTGCTGACGGTGGTTATTTAGTCATAATAATGGTCAACCAAGTTGAGTGTAGTTTGGAGGCAGAGTTAGTGAAAAGTCCATTAGTGGAGATTTTTTTTTAGTAATGATTTGGGGATAAATATTAGGAATACAATAGATTAATTACGAATAGATTTGATTAAGTTTCGTGGGAAAAATAAAATATTGTTACGTGTTTGTTAATAAAAAGTATTGTAGGTAACAAATTTAGGATATAATAAGGTAAAAGAGAAGAGCATGAGTACAAAGCAAGGAAAAGACAAGAATTTAGAAAATGAATCTGCGAAGATTGAAGATGCCCGGGGGAAGATGACGAGGACACAGGAGGTGTCCCATTGAGAAACTTGTGGTAGGGAGACCACAAGTGTAGGCATAAGTTGCCAAGGAGTATCCGTGGTGAGGAGGCCACGAAGAGCACAAGAGGTGCTGAAGAGAAGAAGAACACAGGAGGTGTTCCAAAGGMACTTGTGGCGAGGAGATCACAAGTGTTGGCATAAGTTGCCGAGGAGAATCCGTGGTGAGGAGGCCACGAAGAGCACAAGAGGTGCTGGGGAAGAGGAGAACACAAGAGGTGTTCCACTGAGAATT
>NW_025400983.1:16510553-16520378 GCF_015345945.1 Tribolium madens | reverse complement strand
CTCAATACAGTAAGTGAACTATCTAGTCATTTTAATAAACCTTTTTTGTATAAACACACCCATGACTTTCAATCCCACCCTGTGACAATATTGTCAATTTGAAACTGGCTGATGAACAATTTCACACTCCTGGAGAAATTGATATGTTATTGGGTGCCGACCTCCTTCCGCTTATTTTTGACTCTGAGTGTATACAGGGTGGCACAAATGAACCAACCGCAATAAAAACAAAATTCGGATGGATTTTAATGGGGAAGGTAGCAATCAAATCACCCCAAATCGACCAAAACATAAACTCATTTCACTTGACAATGGAGCAAGCCGAATTAAATAAATCTGTTAAAAGATTTTGGGAAATAGAGGAACCTCCTAATAGTCATAATTCTTCTCAATCGTCAGAGGACAGATTGGTGGAAGAAGCGTTTGAATCAAAACATTATCGCGATAATTCTGCCCGCTTTGTAGTTCCTTTATTCTTCAAATCTAATGAAAATTCATTGACTTCTCCGGGTTCATTCTCCATCGCATTACGTCGTTTTTTGTCATTGGGACGCCGACTTATTCAAAATCCATCACTATACACTGAATACGTGACATTTATGCAAGACTATCTTTCTTCCGGTCACATGCAAGCATCTACCTCGTCCTCATCTATCGGGTATCCCACATCATTCTGTAATCCGAATGGATAGCCCAACAACCAAACTCCGGGTCGTCTTTGACGCTAGTTGTAAGTCTGCAAGTGGAATTTCTCTCAACGACTCCCTGTTAGTTGGCCCTAAATTGCAAAGCGATCTCTTCCAAATTCTCGTCCGGTTTCGTTTTCACTCACATGTACTCATTCGCCAAATGTTTCGCCAGATTCTGATTCTTCCAGAACACCGCCAGTTTCAAAAGATTCTTTGGCGCTTCGCGCCTACTGACCCTATTCAAGAATTCCAGTTAAATACAGTAACATATGGAATAGCTTGTTCGCCATATTCAGCCATTCGCGTTATTAAGAAACTGGCTGAGTCAGATACAGAATCTGCCTTTCCGCAAGCTTCTCGTATATTGTCTGAAGACATTTATGTTGATGATATCATTTCTGGCTGTCCTTCAATTGAAGAAGGTCTTCAGATTCGTAAAGAACTTATAACTTTATTAGATCGTGGTGGCTTTCAATTGCGCAAGTGGGCCAATAATGCTCCGGAATTGTTGGACGGAATTCCTCCTGAATTTTGTAATACTCACCCTCTCAATTTTGATCAGGAATCAAATTCTTTTATTAAGATTTTAGGCCTCAAATGGGACCCACTAAGTGACTGTTTTGCTTATCAAATTACGCCTTCTAAGCACTCGTGCACCAAACGTTCATTACTCTCTGAATTAGCTCGAATTTTCGATCCGGTGGGTTTCCTGGCACCTCTCACATTTTTCGCCAAGCATATGATCCAATATTTATGGACTCTCGGACTCAGTTGGGATGATGCTCCTCCTGCTGACGTGGTAGCTCGATGGTCAGAATTTACCTCACAAATGTCATGCCTAACTGAATTGCATATTCCTCGCAAGGTAACCCCGGATGAGACTGTTTCTTGTTGGCTTCATGGATTTTCTGACGCGAGTGAAGCTGGTTATGCGGCCGTTGTTTACTTAAGAACCATCTCTTTAACTCAACAAGTCAATGTCAAACTGTTATGTGCCAAATCTAAAGTTGCTCCTTTAAAGAGGATTTCTATTCCCAGACTTGAATTGTGCGCCGCTTTGCTGTTATCAAAGCTAATGGAGAGTGCAATTGCCACACTGAATGGTACGATTAAAATCAATGAGTTTTTGCATGGACAGATTCCACTGTGGTTTTAAACTAGGTTCGTTCTTCTCCACACACATGGAAAACCTTTGTGAGCAACAGAGTAGCTCAAATTCAAAACGTGATTCCTGGTTCATCTTGGTATCATGTGTCATCTTCAGAAAATCCCGCAGATTGTGCAAGCCGGGGATTAGCTCCTACCCAGCTAGTCTCTCATCCTTTATGGTGGGCGGGACCTCCATGGCTTCTTGATCCTAAGAACGAATTTGACTCGTCTTCTCCATTATTAGACTTTCCCTCAGAGGCACAACAAGAAATGCGAAAATTTGTATTGGTCTCAGAAATCAATTTTGACATTATTGACACGCTCTTAAATAAATTCTCGTCTTTACACAAAACCAAGGCTATCATTGCATGGTGTCTTCGTGTTGCTGATTACGCTCGCCATAGACCCCGTCGCCCTCTGTCATTAACAGAAATTGAATTACAAAATGCTCTACACATTCTCATAAAACATGTTCAAGCTTATCATTTTGCAGACGCAATCGAAACTTTGCCGGACAAGGTGCGTTCTAAGCATCTTCGTAAATTGTCGCCTTTCATTCTCAGGGACTTCTTCGTGTTGGAGGACGTCTTATGCACGCAGATTTATGCTACGAAGCAAAACATCCCATTTTGTTGCCCTCTAATCATCGCTTAACTGTCCTTATAATTGAAGACATGCATCGTCGTCATCTTCACCCTGGTACTCAAACTCTACAGTATCTCTTGCAACAACAATTCTGGATTTTAGGCGCTAAAAGGCGTATATCACGCGTAATTTCTCATTGTTATCGTTGTTGGCGTGTTAACCCAAAACATATTCAACCTCCAATGAGTGACTTACCTAAGCTTAGAGTTTCTCAAATCAAGGCCTTTGCGTGTGTTGGTGTTGATTTTGGGGGGCCATTTCACATTACTATGGGAAAATATCGTGGTTGCAAGTCTCAAAAATGCTACATTTGCCTTTTTGTATGTTTCACTACAAAGGCGCTACATCTCGAATTGGCAACGGACTTGTCAACCGAAGCGTTTTTACGCGCATTGAAACGCTTTATAGCTCGTCGGGGCAGGCCGACATATATCTTTTCTYATTGCGGTACTAATTTTGTAGGGGCTGCAAAGGAACTGAATTCTTTAATGGAAGGAGCTGTAGTAGCCGAACGCTTAGAATGGCATTTCAATCCTCCCTCTGCCCCTCACTTTGGTGGGCTCTGGGAGGCCGGAATAAAATCTGTAAAAGGGCATTTKGCTCGGGTCATCGGGGAACAAATCTTAACATATGAAGAACTCTATACTGTTCTTACGCAAATTGAAGCACTAGTTAACTCGCGGCCGCTCTGTCCTCTTAGTTCAGATCCTAATGATTTATCGGTGCTATCGCCAGGACATTTCTTAACTCTTGAGCCCGTCTCCGCATTGCCAGATGTTGATTTGGGCCACTTAAAAACCAATTTTTTGCATCGTTGGCAGCTTTTACAGCGTCTTCACCAGGATTTTTGGTCTCGGTGGCATCACGAATATCTTCAAACGCTACAACAACGCGGTAAATGGTTGTCTCCATCTTATAATTCTGCTGCTTTGGGAGATATGGTTGTAATTAAAAATGAATTATTGCCACCGGCCCAATGGAAATTAGCTCGCGTCCTCCAGACGCATCCTGGTGCAGACGGAATTGTTCGCGTCGTTCCATTGCGCACTTCACAAGGAGAAATGAAGCGACCAGTAGTAAAAATTTGCCCTTTGCCAATGTCCCCGCTTGCTTGATAGTAATTAAAACTCTCGTTTTAGGTGGGCGGAATGTCGCGTCCTTATTTTCTCATAATAATTTATAATTTGTATTTAGTTAATTTAAAGAGAGCGCTGACATTCGGCCCTAGTTTTGGTTGTTAAGAAAAACAAAAAGTTTGTTTATGTTGAAAAAAGGTTTCGTTTATGTTTGTTTTTTTTTGTGTGAATTATTCGTATTTGTTGGAATCACTCGTCTTGAAACTAGAAAGTTATAATTTTGGAAATTGCTCAGCAGAACCGCAGATTTTAAAGAATTAGTGAAGATTCCTATCATCCCAACCTCTTTCCCTTCCTTTCCTATTTTCCTACCTCATCCTTTGGTTGGATTCTACGTGGGAGCACTCAAAGGTAGGAATTTTCATTTACCACTTCCCTATCGTTGTCTCCGCCGCGAAATAAATAGTTAGAATAACAACCTTCAAGTATTCTTCTTGGAGAAAGTTGTATATAACATCACACACGACAGGAATAAATCGTGAAATTCTAGTTTCATCTATTCTAGTGCTATACATCAGGGATCGGTAACATTCACATGTTGCCAAAAAGCGTAGAGTAGTCTCCAATCTAAAATTAATTTTATGTTAACATTTTTGTAATAATTTTGAGTACCAATATTTCTTACTTAGATCTTACTGGAATACTTTCCCGCATAACGGTATCTTCGTTAATTGAACTTTTAACTTATTCAATAATTTTTCAAAAGAATTATTGTCCATACGTAAAAAATTTCTATATGAAGACGGATCTTCAGCAAGCAATTCGTTATTTAACATTGTTAATAATCCTCTGACCTCCAATCTTCTATTTATACATTTCCTCACCCAAATTTATCGATTTTTTTTAGAATTTTCTGATATTATTTTTTTATGAATACCCATCATTAACAACACAATCACATTGGTGGTTGCTGCTAACAGCATTTGCTGATACCGATCCATTATGTTTTATGTATGTAAAGCCACGTAAAACGATAAAAAATGTGACAACTGACAGTCACTTCGGTCTTTAAGAAAATCAAACGAGCTGCTAAAGCAAATAATAAATTTCTTCCAAATTATGATTCTTTGAAACCATCGTCGTATATTTTATACCTTGATGCTACAAATTTATACGGGTGGGCGATGGGGCAAGTTTTACCTCTYGGAGGGTTTACTTGGTTAACACAAAACGAAATTGATTCACTTAGTATAATGGATTTATCTGATACAGGGTCCGAKGGTTATGTATTAGAAGTTGATATTAAATATTTTAAACATTTACATAACGCACATAATGATATGCCTTTCTTGCCTGAAAATATCATACCACCAAAAGGAAAATGTGCTAAACTTATTCCAAATTTATGTGATAAAACAAACTACATTATACATTATCGAAATTTAAAACAAGCTTTAAGCAATGGACTAGAATTGACAAAAATTCATCGAGTGCTAAAATTTAAACAATCGGCATGGCTAAAACCCTATATTYATCTCAATACAAAATTACGAAATGAAACAAAAAATAAATTTGAAAAAGATTTATTTAAATTAATGAATAATAGTGTATATGGAAAAACAATGGAAAATGTTGAAAATCGAGTAGATATTAAACTGGCAACTCATTGGAAAAAAAACGGTCACAAGTGGGGAGCCGAGTCATGGATAGCAAAACCTCAATTTAAAAATTGTTCTATTTTTACAGAAAATTTAGTAGCTATAGAGYTGAATAAAGTTCAGATAACTTATGATAAACCAATCTATGTAGGTTTCAGTATTTTGGAGATTTCTAAAACATTAATGTATGACTTTTTCTATAATTTCCTGAAAGTTAAATATAGGAATAATGTTCAACTTTTATATACCGATACGGATTCATTGGTATTGGAAATTTTTACGGACAACGTATATGATGACATTAAAGAACATATTGATAGGTTTGATACTTCAAATTATGAAGATCACAATATTCATAGTATGCCTAAAACTGTCTCTGTTATTGGTAAAATGAAAGATGAGTATGCTGGTTTACCAATTGTACTCTTTTACGGTACCGGTGCCAAAGCATATTGTGTGCAAACACTAAATGATTTAATTAAAAAAGCTAAAGGTGTAAGCAAACAAGTCATTGATAAATCTTTAACATTATTACAATATCAAGCAATTGCAACAGATCCTTCATCTTCATCAGTTTTCTGTATTATGAACGTTTTTAAATCCGATTTACACAATATGTATACCGAACTAAGAAATAAAGTGGCATTGTCTAATTTTGATGATAAAAGATACATTTTAAGTAATTCAAGCGATACATTAGCTTGGGGACATTATGACATTGAAACTTATTARAATTTAGATTTTCTAATTAATGAAATGCAGAAATATGTGTAACCCACAAATACTTAAATTTTACCTTTTTTGTACATACCTATAGTTATAATAGTAGAAATGTATAAATTAGCAGTATTTGTATTCTGTACGTCAACAATGAAACTTATACAACAAAAAGATTTATTAAAAATTTCAAATCATGATTATTCAGTTTGTATACCCCAGCAACAATTTCCTAAACACAACACCTTATTTGAAAATAGTGTTAAACGAGGACTAATTGTTGGACGTTCCGGTTGTGGCAAAACTAATGTGATATTAAGTCTACTACTACATCCAAATGGTTTACGCTTCASTGATATTTATTTATTTTCAAAAACCTTACAACAACCCAAATATCAATTTTTGAAATCTGTTTTGACGCCTCTCGCTACAGTCGGTTACTATGAATATGAAGATGGTGCTGAAATTCCTCCTCCTAAAGATATTAAACCTTATTCTATTATTATTRTTGATGATGTGGTAACTTGTAACCAGAATATAATTCGAGATTATTTTTGTTTTGGTAGGCATTATAATATCGATTGTATATTTATTAGTCAAACATATTCATCTATTCAGAAACAACTCATCCGCGATAACTCAAATTTTATTATTATCTTTCCTCAAGATGTATTAAATTTAAAACATATTTATAACGATCATGTAGGTACAGATATGACTTTTGAAACCTTTCACAAGATGTGTTCTCAATGTTGGCAAAAACCGTACGGCTTTGTTACCATCGATAAGGATGCTGAAAAAGACAATGGGCGGTATCGTAACGGTTTTGATCAGTTTATAAAAATATAAATATGAATGTATGAGAAGGATATAATTAGTCGACATGGACAAACGTTTAGCTCTAGAGCTGGATAAGGCAAGGCGGCAGGTTAAACAAAAAGCACGTTCACTATCTTCACATATAGCAAGTTCGCAAAGACGTTTTGCAACCCACATACAACCCCTAACCGATCCAATAAAAAACTTAATAACAAAAATTAAGCATGAACGAGCTGTTCCGAAACAAGAACCTTTAACACCTCATCATATCAAACAACAATCGAAGCGACTTTTTGCGGCACCTGAACCTTCAGCATCTATTGATCCGACATTTAGCTTAATTCGACAACATCTTGCTAGTACGCCAAAAGAAGAAGAAACATCAAGAGCACAACATAACCTCAGCATTGAAGATCAGTTGCGACAAACAATTTTAGACTTATCGAAAACGAGTGCATTTCGCGAATATCTTACTCAATGGACTGGTTTACCTCGTCAGTACATTGAAGGTATGATTACAGATACACGAAACCAGTTTGATCATCAATATGGAGTGAGACATGAAACGGAATCAAGAAAATTTTTAATTGGTGATTCGGAAATTGATTTCCTAGACGGTCATGTAATCGTTAAAAATGTAGCTTATAAGGATACACTAGGATTATATATGAATTATTATTTAAAAAAAATCCCATTACTTACACACAAGCAGATTTACAAGCTTATCAAGATATTGTTCATCGAACTAATGCAGATAGGAGACATTACAAAAAAGACGAACAAATTTTGGGAAATGCAGGAACTAAATATCAAACRATTATTAAAAATTTTCCTAAAACCAAACCTCAATCGACTCAACAGGAGCTCCTCTCTGAGTCATCATCAACATTACACAGTTTTAGTGAAGAAAGCATCAATGTGGATGCGAATCAATCAACTCCGCCACAACGACCGCGGAGTAGTAGTCTTTCAARTCTTCAAGTGAAACCTCGAAAACTAATCCCTCGTAAAGGTCAACAATTACCAGTTATTAAACGACTGAAYYCTYAAGGACAATTTCAAAAAAAATCTATTTCACCACCTTCTACCCCCAAAACCAGTCAACCAATAWKAAAAACAAAAGCTAAGCCCAGTCAGACAACTTTAAAAGTTAAAGGTGGTGGATTTGTACGAACATTAAATTTAACAAATAAAAAAATTGAATTTGTTCCATATAAAAATCCTAACACACTTGTGAATAGATTACGTCTCTTGTTGTCATCAACCGTAGCTGGAAATAATAGTCACATGAATGAAATAAATCACATCATTACGGAGTTGCGCGAATCAAAAATTATTCATTAATAATTCATACTACGTATATATTACAATTACATGAGGTTTCTGTGTTAGTATTTTGAGATACTTTGTTCATTCGATACTATGACATTAGATAAGTTTGGTGAACATATTAGTGAACACACAATTCGTTCTATACTACAGGAAATCAAATTATTTTCATATACGACACTCATATTTACTGGAACACTTGATCCTGCAAAGCAACTTTTTGTATTATTTAATATCGATACGAATTTTTTTTTCCAATTCAAGAAGCTACAATAGAGTCCGTACAAGCCACTCCGTCAAGCGGTTGGGCTGCTTTAATTAATTCTAAAGAAGTCAATTTAGTCGGTAGCACTTTACATGAAGGAGATAAATTATCCTTTAAATATGGAATAAAAACAGCAAATTCAATACCTATGTGTTTCGTATTAGTTTTAAAAATACCAATCTATCATGAATAAAAAAAGTGATTTAAATATTAAACGTCAAGTCGTTAATGAATTACATGCACCGGCAAGAATAAACTTTAAAAGAAGACGTGTAATAGTGAAAGGTTTAAATGATTTATTCCAACTTGATCTAGTTGAAATGATACCATATGCACGTATTAATAAGGGTTTCAAATACATTTTAATGGTAATTAATGTATTTTCTAAATTTGTATGGGCTGTACCATTAAAAAATAAATCAGCTTTAAGTGTTGTAAATGCAATGAYTGAAATTTTAAAAACACGACGTAACATTCCTAAAAATATTCAAACTGACCTAGGGAAAGAGTTTTACAATAAACATTTTCAAGAACTAATGAAGAAGTACAATATTAATCACTACAGTTCGTATTCAAATTTAAAAAGTAGTGTAGTGGAACGAGTGAATCGCACAATKAAATCTTTAATGTATAAAGAATTCTCCGTTRAAGGAAACTATAATTGGATAAATATTTTACCCGATATAATAAAAAAATATAACAATARCATACATAGAACAACTGGTTCAAAACCAAAGTCTATAAATAAAAGAAATGAACGACAAATTTTAGATCAAGTTTATAGTCATTTAAAAACAATMGACATTCATAAACCCAAATTTAAAGWTGGTGATTTTGTTCGAATCAGCAAGCATAGACATCTATTTAAGAAAGGTTACACCCCAAATTGGAGCAATGAAGTATTTACCGTTTTGAAGGTACAAAATACAAATCCTAGAACTTATATCCTTCAAGATGTTTCTGGAGAGATGATTCAAGGCGGTTTTTACACTGAAGAATTACAAAAAGTTAAATATCCGAATGTCTACCTAGTTGAGAAYGTTTTACGCAAAAAGGGTAATCGTTTATTTGTGAAATGGAGTGGAATGGACAAAAGTCATAATTCTTGGATTAAGTCATCTGATATAACATAGTTTAAATATTTTTTATAAATATCTCTAACTCTGAAATGTTTTTTTCTTTGTAAATAACAAAATAATTGTACAMACATTTTGTAAAAAAATTTATTCAATTTATATTACATATCKTTAAATCTACTATTATAAATATATTTTCTATATTCTTTATCTAACACTTTATTTATTTCTAAACCAACTAAATAAATGCGTCTTTTAAAGTGTTCCCTATCTCTAACAAAAATTTCCCATTTATTCTTTCTAGCTTGTTTATATGCAAAATTCCAGGTATACAATACATTTACCTGTACACTATCATTAAACGAAACTTTTTTTTTACATTCTTTACAGTTCATTGTATTG
>NW_025400983.1:16504634-16509023 GCF_015345945.1 Tribolium madens | reverse complement strand
TTTTTTTTCTTCTTTGTTCACCTCATTTCGATGACACTTACAAATGTGCTTTTCCATTCTTGTATTAAGCACAAGATGTTTTTGATCGAATGGACATACTTCTATGTCCTCCAAATAATAATGAAATAGTATTATAATAAGTACAAATATATTATATTTGCGTAAAACTTACCAAGACAATTAAAAATGGAAGGTTTCTTCATTTCAGTCATTGTATTGCACTATATGAAAACACTGATATTGTTACAACACAACCCCACAACTTATATACAACAGAATTATTAAACTTCAAGGTAAGTACTTTGAGGTAGTAACCTTGGAAGTGACTGACCTTGAACAAGAGAGATAAACAGTGTGGCCTTGAACGAGGATGTTGACCTCGAATGAGAGAGATAGATATAGTGCGACCTGGAATGAGGACGTTGACCTCGCGGCCTTGAATGAAAGAGTGAGACAAATACACTGTGACCTTGACCGTCTCAAGGTCAAGGTTGCGTTGTGTACCCCCCATTCATACTCTACTTATCTCGAAAAGGGAAAAACTATTACTGGAGTCTACTATGTAGCCCTTTTGGACAAGTTAAAAACGGTCATTAGAGAGAAATGTCCCGGAATGCACCGGTGCATTCAAGTAGTGTAGCGAATCAAAAATTGTCCGATTTAAAGTTTCAAGTTCTTCCCCACCCATCTTATTCGCCGGATTTGGCTCCCTCCGATAATCATTTGTTCCCAAAACTTAAAACATTCTTGGCTGGGAAAAAAATCCAATCAAACAAAGACGTTATGAAGTGCGTAAACGACTATTTTAAAAGGCTCGAAGAGAATCACTTCCGCGAAGGGATAAAGAAATTTGAGAAACGTTGGGGCAAGTGCGTTGAACATCGAGGAGACTACGTTGAAAAATAAAGTCTTTTGTAAAATTCAAATGTCTTTCAATATCAAACCAAGTTATTCATCAAACGGTCATTGTGTGTGTTTTCTTTACTTTGTAGTTGTTAATAATGACTTTAATTAGGTACATAATAATAGAAATGAATGACAAAGGAAAACATAGAAAATGCCATTTCACAGAAAAACTCAAAGCTGAGTTTCCACACATTAAATCTGCTGTCACTGCCGTTGATGATTCACTTGTGAAGTGTATTGGTTGCAACGTTACTTTTACTATATCAGGAGGAGGACGTCCCAGCATAACGAAATACAATAAATCCACCAAACACAAAAAAATATTAACCCGAGGCATGGCTCATCACAGAAGGTATCTTCTTTTTTTTTCTAACGTAAAATTTCTCGAAGACCAGAAGAAAATAACTTCATCAGAAGGAACATTCGCCTATCACACGCTGTTCCACAATCACAGTTTCAGAAGTATGGATTGCAAACTTTGTATGAAAAGAAAATTCATCGTGCCAGAACAAAATGCGAAGCAATAATAAAGCATTCCTTTCGTCTTTCGTCAAATATATCTGATCCAGATCATCATACTATTAATTCACCACTATTAAATATTGTCAACATTAATATGATTTCTAATTTTGCTCTTGTTATATGCATTTATGTTGTTTAGGAGCGATGAGAAAACTGTTAATGAACTGGATTAAATGTTCTGATACAAGGTTAGCTAAAATTAATACTCGAGCAAAAATAATTTTAAATAAAATAATATTTCAAATATTGTGCCTAACAATTACCAATTGAATTTGCAAGGAAATGTCGTTCCTCAAATGAACTTGGTCGTTGGAAAGCAATTGAATATCGTTTACTTTTGTTATATATAGGACCAATATTGTTAAAAAATATACTAAATAAGGACATGTACGACCACTTTTTATTATTTCATTGTGCCATTAGAATACTAACTAGTAACAAAGTTGATCGAAGTCGGAATTACGTAGCCTTTGCTAAACAACTACTTCATAGTTTTGTAAAAGACTGCTTATTCCTACGGATAACGTTCATGTATACACAATGTTCACCATTTGTTGCATATAGCAGACGGCTTAGTCATTTCAATGAAAATTTGCAAACTCTCAGTGCATTTCCTTTTGAAAATCATATGGGATATCTAAAACACAGTGTGAGGCGTTTTAAAGTTAATTAATTAATGTTAATTAAGGTCAAGTCACTTCAAGATAATAAAGTTGGTATTGTATCCGATGATCATATTAAACTAAACAACAAAAAAATAATTCTTAATAATAAAGATTCCTACGTGCTGCTTAAGAATAGACGCGTTTTAAAACTTTGTTTGATAAAAGAAAATGTCATAAGTGGACACCTATCGTCAGAATTAGTAAATTTTTATGACTATCCCGTAGAATCAAGCAAATTAGGTATTGTAATATTTCTTGAAAAGGGGGCCTGGTGTGAAGTTCCCAAAGAATTGTCTCTCCGAATGGTGGACGCTACAATTTCCCCTTTTGCCCTACGTTGTGTTTGTTGTGTATCGAAAATAACAAAAGGAAAATAATTAGAAAAGAAAATTCTAATTGGCCCGAGGTATAACGAGGCCGCGTTGTAAGAAAGAAAACACAAGTTGCAAACCACACTTAAATTTATTGAACATAAATTATGAAATAAATAGAACTTGGTTCTTATTGATTACTTCATGAAATAAAATCAAAAGAGAAATGAATAAATAATTTATCCCAAAATTCCTAAGTTCTGGTTTGAGGTGAAAATTGCAAATAGGTTTCGATTGGATTGACGGAAATTGGTAGTTGTACTTCTCTCACTAGTACAGGTGGGTAAATTATAAAATGTTATGGTTGTTTAAGTCAATAAGACAGGAATTCGGACTGAACTTAACGGCCTAATATTTATAAATAAGTGGCAGGGATACAACGTCCTAAACTGCCGGCCTGCAATCGAATTAATGGGTTAAGAGGTTTTGGGGAACTTTGGTTGTCGAAACCTTTTAAATTTTGGAGAAAAGGTCGAAACAATTTAATTAGAATAATTATTATAAATTGATTAAATTAAATCAAAGATTATTAATAGATCATTAATCAAATTATCCAATGATAATTCCAGGGGGGAGGAAATTTACCAGAACGTTGATAAAACAAGCGTTAATTAATTAAGATACATGAATTAAATTATTCTCTAATTACGTACGGGAAATTAGTAAATCCTAAACTTACGTTATTTATGATTTGGACACTTTCACTAGGAAAATGGAAAATTGTGACGAATGCGAAATTACGTCTTAACTCTTGGATCTCTCGAATCGAAGTCCCTCTGAAAATCGACTAGTCCCTTTTTTGTTCTCTCGCAATCCCCTCCGGTACTACTCTTTCCCTACTCTAAGGCTTTGACAAGTCCTGATTTTGTTAATAATTTATACAACCAAAAGAACCAAGTTCAGTTTACAACAAAATGAACTTATTATTAAGCTAATTAAAATTACCTAAACTGGCTTTTGACCCAGACGTTGCTGATCCGCTGACGACAATAATTTGCAACGATTTACATTTATTACAAAAGACCTGGTTCAGTCTTTGAAAACTACCTTAAATTAATAAAGCCTAAATTCCAACTTATGCCTTTCTGATATTAACAAAATTAATACAATTTAAATAAAATTTACAATGGAAAATTTGTGCATTTCGAAGAAACACACGTGTGCCTTGGAGTCGTTTTTGTCTGGATTGCTCGACACTCTATTGAAATCGTATCGAATGACCGGATGTTTGATAACTTTTTTTTTTTTGCGACTCTCCACATTTTTTAAGAATATTGGCCTTTTCCGTAGTTTGTGGAAACGTAATTTCATTTTAAAAAGAAAAATAAAAATTACTCGTCACTTCGCAGGGTGAAGGGGTCCGGAATATTACAGTATTTAAAAAACAAGTAAATTTTCGGAAGAAATTAGTGATTGGACAATGTATGATATACTACGAAAATGTTTTGTTATCAGAAAAAATACTGCTTTTATTATATCTGATTTTTTACACTAAAGCGCAATAATATACGTACTTATTTTCGTAATTTAAATACAGTTGATATTTACTTATTTAGGTAATTGTACATACATCAGTAGTTATATGCGGGCAATTAGTGCTAATGAGGTCATTAGCTAATGACCGCTACAACTTTCTCTTAATGACCGCTACACTTTCGCCGCAACAATTTTAATGACCGCAGCAGCTTTCCCTTAATTGATTGATTAATTAATTAATTTTTATTTAAAGATAAATGAAACAACAAAAAATAATAATATAAAATTTATTAATAAAGTATAAATTCAATATAAATCCTATCATCGGGGGCCATTACAATTCGTCTAGTGGGGTAATACCGCATTTCCAAGGGACACTGAAATGTGCGAAGGAATGTTATGGGCGACAAAGGTAATTAATAATGAGGTCACTACCTAATGACCGCTAC
>NW_025400983.1:16499025-16502844 GCF_015345945.1 Tribolium madens | reverse complement strand
ACACACACACACACACACACACACACACACATTCTGGGTTAAATCAAAATAAAATCACAGAAAATAATATTTAATAGATTTATTTATTAAAAGTTTTAAATACATATAATTTCTACCTTATTACACAACTTTATAACCATACGGTAAAGTGTCAAAAGAACCATCGTCTAGACAGTAAACAACTCAGCACCGCCACGGCTGTGCTGATCCAATTCTTCCGCCCGCGTTCGTGTCCGCCGCTCCGTCCGCGCCCGTTTCCGCGTTGCGGGAATGGCAACAGTTGTATCAAACTAATGTCATCAATAATAGTAACCTTGAATTTCGTCAATGGTTTGTACCAACAATATTTGAGACTCATTATAGAATAAGGCGATTACCCCCCACGGTGGTTCATGGGGCTTGCGGTAGAGATACCATAAACAAATTTGCCAGACAGGCTTCAAGGGTTTATCGACCGCAAGGCTGTTTAATCCTCAATAAAGTTTTGCATACGTTAATCCCAAATATTATCTTAGTTACGACTATATGAATGATTTTGACGGRACAGAAGCGACATTGATAATTTTGGAAGATGTGATGAGAGAGGCTAACGGCAGCGTGGTTGATATTGTAAATCAAATAATATCATCTTTGCTTTGTAATAGATAAACGGTAGACACGAAATATTTGGTAACATAGTGTATAGAACCGAAATACAACATTATTTGAGGATTTTCATTCATAATGACCGGCGCCACTTGGGCCGCTCCAACTTTCAAATTTGTTAATGTTGTATAATAAAAGACGGATTTAGTGTATAGAATTGAAATACAACATTATTTGAAGATTCATAATGACCGACGTCACTTGGGCCGCTCCAACTTTCAAATTTGTTAATGTTGTATAATAAAAGACCGATTTACCTGACGCTTTGCTGTTTCGTCTAAACGTCTGAGATGCTTTAAAATCAGTGTAAAATCTTTATTAATTCAACTTTTAATTGCTGTYATACAACTTGATTAGTATAATAGATAAATTGTAAACAAAAAGGATATTGTTAACATTAAACATTGGAAATACAATTTGAAAATTTGTGTATCTGGTACTGTTGATTACTGTAAAAAATGAATAAATAAACAAATAACATTACTTTAATTATCGAGAAAGGTTTGCGCTATAATAGTAATAATAAATAAAAAATAAGTAAATAAATAAATAAAAATAATTTAAACTTAAAGTGGCGGGTGAAATTTTCGTTACGTATCCACCAAGTTTTCACAAGCCAAGCGAATTTGGGCCCAACCACTAATTACATTTTTTTTTATAATTATTGATTTAAATGTTTATTAGGACAAATGCACAATAATTTTTCCAAAGAAATCGTTTATGGAATGAAGAATTTAACTGGTAAGACGTCTATTAATACATACATTGTTAAAAGTTAAACAAATGATTGTTTATAGATGGAAATGTGAATAACAGGAGCGATGACGAGTCCTGGTAATACGAAGAATACGAAGACGGTCCTTTAGGTAATTAATTAATTACATGCTCTTGTTAAATATTTTTATATTATAAATTTACGTATTTGCAGATACAGTTGAAAATGTTGTAAATCAAATCGGCGCAGGTCAAGTTGATGATAATGAAAATTCTTCTTCTGATGGTAAGTAATAGCAACAATTTATTAAATATGTGTATACTTCAATATTTGCTTGTTACAGAATTCAWCTTCATTACTAAAAATGGTGAAAGTGAATCATTTATAAAAAAGTTTAATACAATGGCGAGGCGTATGAAGTTTTCCTTTAAAGATAATGCACCGGAGAATCCAATCMAATGGATACAAGTAAGTGGCACTTTATGGTTGTAAATAAGTTTATTAATGATATATATTTTTCTTTTAATAGAATGCAATTCAAGAACTGTTGACGTATATGTTTAGAGGATTTGCATGTGATGACTATGTCGGCTTAGTTCTTGAAAATGAAGAATTCCCCGAGCGACCTGTGTATATTTCTTTCCGAAAATTATCGCAATACAATGTCGCAATGGTGATGGAAACTATTGCAAATGTTCTTCAGAGCAATCGTGCTTTCATTGTGAATGATCGTTTGTCGGTACGGCTGGACAGGGTGGTTTTACCTGTCGGAAAATGATTTCGTACCGCAACTGATGGATTAACCGTAAGTTATAAAGAACTGTAACGAAGCGTTTGGGATTTTCCACTATACGTCATCGGCCTGCGCGTTCATGGGTATCCCCACCGAATTCGACCGTGTTTGTTTACCTCCGAAGCGGATAAAAGGCGAGCGCGACGTACAATCCGACACAATCATCCGTTCAGGGATTAAGGGTCAAGGACTTTTATCACTTAGGTGAACGCGAGGGGTTTTAGTGGGTATGGCCTTTTGGCGAGTCCCACATAATCAGTCTGGTTTGACCAGACTGGTATGCGTAAATGCATTTCCCCTCTCCAAAAAAAAAAACAAAAAAAAAACAATCCAACACTTACTTACCGCGCAATATTACCGGTAAGTTAGGCTCGAGGTCCGCCCCAGGTGTTGCTGCGAAATATCACCAGCACACCATCCGAAAAACGCTGGAAATACTACCGGCGTTCCCCGTTCCGAATATTCCGACGCTGCGAAATATTACCAGGTAATCCTTACCGTTCCGATCACGCGGCTGCTGCGAAATAATACCAGCAGGCCATCTCCGTCCGAAACCACGTGGACCGCTGCGAAATAGTACCGGCGGCCCCTCCGACAAATTGTAAATAGTTGTGTGTATTTAGGAATATTAAATAAGTTTTAGTTTGAGTTTGTGTACATATATTTTATTGTTAATTAAAATACATTTTTATTTAATCCTACTCTCTCTATTAAGTCCCCAAGTCCCCGACGAACCCTACAGTCGACCGAGTACCCGGAAAAGAAAGCATTGCAGAACATTGTCTTAGTAAAAATAGCATATATGTATGTTATTGAAAATAATAACAATAATTGTTTGGCATTAGCATTAGTAGTCGCGAGAGAGTATTGCAATAGTAATTTTAAAAGATCCGCTTTAGAAAAATTTGAAGTAAGAAACGTGAGAAATCTTTTAGAACAATTAAGTGCTGAGATATGTAGAGAGGCGGATGTCGATTTAGCAAATGGCGGTAATTACCACACATGTTGAGAAATTTCAGAAATATTTGGCAAATTATACAATTATTGTATACGAGATAGCATGGGTCGATCAGTGTACTATGTCTGTCCACAGGCTCAAGGAAGGCCAAGTTTAAGGGTAGTCTGTACTAAAATAAAATTCAGGTTTTGAGAAATGTGGGTTGCAGAATTTTCAGATTCCGAACCATCCCTAAATTTACTGGACAGCTGTCAATCATGGGAATTGCCTGCGTCCCTCTCAGCAGGGGATAGCCATAAATTTAAATACCTCAAATTTGTTTTGACCATTTTGACAGGGAGTAGCTTGAAATTCAACTAGCCCCAAAACACAATTTTTAATACAATCTAAAGCTGTTTATAAATTAGAGCTTTTTTGGTGAGCAACATACAAAATACATACTAAAAAGGCTCTTATGAAGGAAGATGTTACGCTGCTGCAGTAAGTTATAATAATACAGGGTTATTTATTAAAAAAATTATTGAAAACACATGTAACGGTAAAATTGGAGAATTTACAAAGTTATATTACAGAAAAAGAGAAAATAAGATTGTTACGAGAAATAAATCAAAAACACACAAGCACAGAGGTCGCCTTCAAAGCGAAGATTCAGATTATGGACCTGATTCTTCACATAAAGAAGATATTTCTGATCTGTCTCAAGATGCG
>NW_025400983.1:16461058-16498335 GCF_015345945.1 Tribolium madens | reverse complement strand
TGCGGAAAGACCTTTGATTTTTTATATTATATTTTAAGCACAATACTGGTCTCTCACGAGGGCCGTGTAATTGTTATAGCACGGTGTCAAATATTGTGCTTTTATTACACTGCTATATTATAGTACTACAACAAAAATTTTATAAATCAAAACTTTGCCACTTTGCGTGTGATTGTGCCAACTACAATTACGCGTAATAATTTGTTTATATTTAATTGCAAATACTGAACGTAAACTAAAATCTTGGAATTGTACATGTTTATTTTCTACTTATTCAGAAAGCTAAACCACAACTATTACAGTCGGTTATTAGGATCGCTTCAGGTAGCCTCCACAAGCCATAAATCATGAGAGCGTTCCTTCAAACCGTCCAATGTATGTATAAAGAGTTGCATATTTTCATTTCTTTTTAAACGTATTTAACAAAAAACTAATAAGTTTGAACCAAAAAGAAAATACCACCGCAATTGTCCCAAAAAAGCTCTATTTAAGCATAATAAATTTAATTAGAACAACTTACTTATGTGGCTAAAAAATGAGGATTGCTTTTAAGACATTTTTAATTATTTTTTAAAAGTATTAAATTTTGAATTTTTTTTATATACGAGCGCAAATCTTACTATTATACAGAATCGATAGGGACATCGACCTTTTTTTCAAAATGAAAAATGCGTCCGTAAAACGGGACCAATTTTTGCCTTGCTTTCGACGGTAGTCCAGACTAGCCTTAAATTTGATATTCGAGGAGAATCATTTCAATGTGATTCTAAGCAAAACCGGAGCGTTTGCGACAGCCTATTTCTGTGATCTTTGTCGTGTACGATATTCACGTCGTGATCGTCACAAATCTTGCCCTTACACGTGCCCCTGTTGTTTAGAAAAACCACCTTGTAATTTGATTCAAAGCGATATAAAATGTCAAAATTGTCAAAGAAATTTTCGGGGTGTCCAATGTTTTGAAAATCATATTACAAAAAAATTGATGCGAGAAAATAAAAAAATGCCCAACATGTTCAACTTTTGTGAAACTTGATTCTAAAAGTTCTTTGCGGAATGAAGTTTTGCCGAACCTGCGGTGTTAATAGACCAATAAGGCATTTTTGTTTCTTGAAACAAAACAGGGTTAATGAAAATACGTAATTAGACAATCAGTATAAGAACTTATTTGTTTATTTACGATTTTGAAACAAGGCAAGAAAAAAATATCAACAATGCGTACCTACTACACGAAGTAAATTTGTGTGTGGCGCAACAAGTTTGCGCTCATTGTATTAAAGAAGATGACATTTCAGTACACTGTAATTTTTGCGGGGTAAGACAACATGTTTTCTACGAGGACCCAGTAACAAATTTGTTAGATCATATCGCTAAACAATCGAAAAAGTTCAAAGTTACAGCCATCGCTCACAACATGAGAGGTTTTGATGGCTGTTTTATTTTACGTAAGCTTTTTGCAAATAGTGGTAGGTGGCAATCGGACGTGGTTCGTTCGGGAATAAAACTGTTGGTTATAACTTGTGGTTCTCCAATTCGTTTTATAGATAATTTAAATTTTTTGCAGTTGCCACTTTCCCAATTGCCTAAAGCATTTAATATACGAGAAAGAGAAGGCTATTTCCCATACTTATTTAATACTCTGAATAATCAAAATCACATAGGGAAAATTCCCGATCCTGAGTATTTTGGATATAACACTATGAACGAGAAAGATCGGGTAAAATTTTTATCATGGCATTCAGAACAAGTGACCAATAATTTTGTCTTTAATTTTAAGTAGAATTCTTTAAGTATTGTATTTCCGATGTGGATATATTAAGAAAAAGCTGCATTCGATTTCGGGAATCGTAAAAACCAATAATGTAGATCCGTTTTTAGAGTGCATAACAATCGCRTCAGCATGCAATTTAGTATTCCGACGCAACTATTTAGGCGAAAATTCAAACGGTATCATACCAGTATCGGGGTACAGAGCAGATGACAAACAAAGTGTAATTGCAATAAACTGGCTACTTTGGGAATCAAAAAAAGGTAACGTTCATATTATCCATAGCAGAAATGCGCGAGAAGTTCGGTTAAAAGAAGGTATGCTAGTTGACGGTGAAGAATTATGAATTTCACGGGTGCTCGTGGCACGGGAGCGAGCAAAGTTTTTTTAATCAAACCCAACGCATTATTTTTGCGTCGTGAAAACACACATAGCAAACAGGAGAGTATTAGAACATATGGTTATAACTTGATTATAATGAAGAAATGTGTTTTCAGAAACTAAATTAAAGAAAATCCTGTTAAAAAATTTCATTGAAAAGCGAAATTAATTGAGTAAACACACCCCTTTAAGCCCACGCGATGGCTTTTTCGGAGGAAGAACAAATGCTTGTAAATTATATTATAAAAGCAAAGAAAAGAAAAAATAGTTTACCAAGATCTTCTCTATATCCATTTATTATTAATAAATACGGAAAATATCCTATCGGGCATCCTAGATTTATGTTGGGCAAGAGGAATACGCAAATGTTGACATAAATTCTGTCGAAGGTCTAATTAAAAAACGGAATTAACTCCTGCTCAACTTTACCATACGGTGGTACCACTTCGATGTAATGGCAAATTGACATTTCCATTATGTCGAACCTGTGTACAAACAAATAACCAAGGCGATTGTCTTCACGAAGATATCAATTTACGGGAACGTATGTGGCTGATGAAAAACGAAGAAGGGTACAGCATAGTGGAACTCATTGAATTTGGGAGTACACCCGGAGAAAAAACTATTCACCAGTCTAACTTGGCGCTCACGCTGCGCAATGTCGAAAGGAGAACGCACACTTTATATTGTTACCGAGATTGAGAATTTAGACAACCGGTGAGGCGTAGGAGAATTGCGAGGCGGTGCTAGGAGATGGCGCTAGCAGTACCGGTTGGTACTGCTAGGGTACGACTTTACCGACAAGGTCAATATGGTGGCGAGTGAACAAGTGGATGGTGTGACGAATCGGTGGATGTAAAAGATTTATTGTAACTTTGGGCGAAATAAACGAATTAGGCGTACTTTGTGTTTCAATACGTTAACAGATCAGAAGTGGGATCGTAGATCCGGCGCTTTTGGGCCGCGAGGACGATAGTTTACGGGTGTGGTTGGCGTTGCACGGCGTTGTGCTGGCGTTGCACGGCGTTGTGCAACAACAACAAAAAAAGAACAAAATGGCGTCGAACAAGACTCGAGGGGGCGGCCAGACGTTGGTTCCAATCTCTCGAGTCTTACGACGTGACGTGGGAACAATGGAAGGAGGCGTTAACCAAGGCGTTCTCACGTCAGTTCGACTTTGCGACACTCCTTTTGGAGATGGTGGGCCGGACGAAAGAGGCGGGCGAGACTTTTGCCCGGTACTACCATGACAAGTTGGCGATGTGCGAGCGGGTGAAGATCAGGCGCGCAGATGCAACGTCCATGCGTCATCCAGGGGTTCCCGCTCACTTGAGGGCGAACGCGGTGGCACTCCGGTGCGAAAGACCGGAGACCCTGTATGCTGACTTCCTCAGCAAGATTGACGGGACTGAGGAGTCTCATCAGGCAGGCGGGCGACAAGGGGGTGACTCAGAGGCAGGACAGGGGAGGAGGCAGGCGGCCTTCAAACCTGGAACTCGAGACGGACGAGTAGTGTCACCGGCGACAAGTTGTGCTATCGCGAAGAGGCAACTGAGGCGTTGTTATAATTGCCAGAAGATGACGACGCACCTTAGCCGAGAGTGTCCTGAACCCCGGAGGAACAGGTGCATGAGTTGTCAGCAGGTGGGACACTACGTCGACGACTGTCCTGGGCGAGAAAAAGCGACCACCAAGGCGGAAGGCGGCGTCGGGACGGTGAGTAAGGTTTCAACTTTTAGGAAATGAGCGGTTACGGAGGCGGGGCATGTACTCGAAGTACTATTAGACACGGGCAGCGAATTTAATATTCTGTCGGCAGCCTGTGCGGTGAGGATACAAATACAGCCGAGGCCAAGAGAGCCGATGATTTTGCAAGGATTTGGTGGGAGCCTGACGGTAGTAAAGGCGAGGCGGAATTGTCGATCTGTATTGACCAGACAAAGCTGGAACTAAAGGCGTTGGTGGTGGATGAATTGACCCCTAATGTTGACTTTATTTTAAGGCAACCCACGTTAGACGACAACGACGTCGTTTTGAGAGTCCAGAGAGGCGTGGCGGAACTCTCACGAGTGTCAGACCTTTTCAAGAATTTCTCCCTGGGCGATTGCGGCGGAGTTCCGAAGAGAGTGGCGAAACTGGTGAAGGAGGCGGTTCTTGACCCAGACTGTATGACGATGGTGGAGTTAACAAAAACCGAAGCGAAAGGAAACTGGGCGATACCGGCGAAGATAATTGGAGATGGACGAAATTGTGTGGCAGTGGTGGGATGCGTCATACAAGCAACAAGGCGAGCGGCGCTGCTGGAATTTACTAATTTGGGCGACCAGATCGTAAGGTGGACAAAGGATAAGGTGGTAGCTCGGGCGGAACAGGTGATGAAAGGTGATCAGGTGGCGACGGTGAGTGTGCTTAGCCAAAGTAAGTTAGATCTTAAGCAATTACGAACGGGGCGATTTCGGAACGGGACAAAGAGCTAATCACACTTTTAGAGGCGAATGTCAAATGTTTTGTTACCGAACCTGGTGAAGTGGGTGTTACTCATTTGGGGTCGATGACAATAAACTTGTCGACGGATAAACCGATTTTTAGGCGACCTTATCGGCTTCCTGAGGTGGAAAAGCGAAAGGTGAAGAATAAGATCAACGAGTTGTTAAAGGCGGGTGGAATAAAAGAGAGTCAGTCCGATTTTACTAATACTCAAGAGAGGTGCAATACCGGAAGAATGGAAAAAAGCAAAACTGGTGCTTATCGTAAAACAGAAGAAAAATACGTATAGACCAATATGCCTTCTCAGCGTAGTAAGCAAATTATTTGAGCAGCTCTTGTCGATCAAAATAAAAAAAAATGGAACAAAACGAACTAGCGAAGAACCAATTTGGATTTAGAGCAGGAAAATCTACAGTGGATGCAATCAAGTAATACGAGAAAAGGCACAAGAACTTAACAAAAAAGCTTACAGGCACAGGAAAATAAGTGCTCTAGTAACTGTAGATTTACAAAATGCATTCAATACGGCTTCATGGGACATCATAATTAAAGAAGTCAAAGAAAGGAATC
This sequence comes from Tribolium madens, assembly GCF_015345945.1. NCBI lineage: Eukaryota > Metazoa > Arthropoda > Insecta > Coleoptera > Tenebrionidae > Tribolium > Tribolium madens. The sequence goes on along the minus strand of NW_025400983.1, from coordinate 16,493,132 downwards.
TCTCGCCATACATACAGCGGATGATTCTAAACTACCTAAAAGATAGGAAATTGTTAATAGGACAAGCGACGGAACTCGAAATCACAAAGGGAGTGCCGCAGGGGTCCGTGTCAGGGCCACTGCTGTGGAACATATATTATGACAAAATACTGAGGAAGTCAATCTACTCGGATACAACGAGGGTAGGATTCGCAGACGAAACTGGCCGGGAAATATTTTTATACCACCTTAGACTTAGCCCAGGGGTTTCACCAAGTGCCTATGGATCCGGAGTCGGTGCATAAAACGGCGTTTATCACTCCGGATGGGCACTATGAATATCTGAGGGTGTCATTTGGGTTGGCAAATTCACCGGCTGTATTTCAGCGCATAATTAACAAAATGTTAGGGCGTTTAAGGGGCGATAAAGTCCTGGCGTATATGGACGACTTGCTAATTCCATCCTCAACGACGGAGGAGGGATTGCAGCTATAGGGCGAGGTGTTAAAACTAATAGGCTAGGCGGGCTTTAAATTGAATCTGAGTAAGTGCGTGATTCTCGAAAATTCTTTGGAGTACTTGGGACGTGAGATTTCGGCAGAAGGTGTTCGGCCCGGGCGACGCAAAACTGAGGCCATTCGAGAATTCCCAACACCTAGCCAGGTGCATGATGTAAGGCGTTTTATCGGTCTGACTGGGTACTTTCGAAAGTTCATTCGTAACTACGCGACGGTGGCAAAACCCCTAACAGACCTAACCAAGAAAGACGTAGAATTTGTTTGGGGAACGGCACAAGAGCAGGCGTTTGACGAGCTCAGGCGTTGTGTGAAAGGCCGGTGTTGGCTCTCTATGATAGTGCTAGACAGACGGAAGTTCACACGGATGCGAGCAAAGACGGAATTGGCGGGATGTTGCTCCAGAAGCACATTTTAAACCGGTGAACTATTATAGCAGAACCACAACGGCGGCGGTGAAAAATTATCACAGTTTCGATCTAGAAACTTTGACGGCGGTGGAGACGATAAGGCGGTTTAGGGTTTATCTCTCCTAGGCGTGGCGTTTAAGTTAGTCACAGATTGCTCGGCGGCAAGACTGACTTTTGCGAAACGGGATCTAAACCCCTGAGTGGCGAGGTGGTGGTTGTCGGTACAGGAGTACGACTTCCCAATAGAGTATCGGCGTGGGCAGCAGATGCGCCATGTTGACGCATTGATGAGGTGGGGCATCCAGAATATGAGAGGTGCTTGGAGTTGGTGAAAAGGAACTACTGGTTTCCTCGAATAAACGTGTTTGTCAAGAAGTACGTGGACGCATGTCTTGACTGTGCGTTCAGCAAGGGATATTGTGGTAAAGGTAAAGGTGAGTTACATCCAATCGAAAAGGTCGCCAAGCCATTTGACACCGTGCATGTGGATCACTTGGGACCCTTCGTCAGGAGCGCAAAAAGGTAATTCTTAAGCACTGGTCGTGACAAATGCCTTCACGAAAACTCATTAGTCGATTATTTTGGGGGATAATCGACAAAAAACTACGTAAACACGTAGTATTTAATACACGCCAAAAGGCTTCGTCAATGAACAGGGTATGTATAACAATGTGCATATTCTCAGTGATGTCTTGAAACATGCCAAGACGCCTGGTACCAGTGGCCTGGTAGCAGTGCAACTGGATATATCGAAGGCGTTCGACAGAGAAAGGGTATTCCGCCCCTTATCTCTAAAATGATTATGAAGAGTTATGAAAATATGCTAACGGAAACACATAGTGGTGGCGAAACATTTGAGATCTCTCTAAAAAGAGGAGTCAAAGAAGGAAGACACTTTATCTCCGTTTATTTTTAACGCGGTCTTAGAGCCGTTACTCCAAAATTAGAGAGCATGCCAGGGTATAAAATCAACGAGTGCAATATATCCTGCCTAGCGTTTGCTGATGACCTGATTCTAACGGCAAACAGCCCCAACGACGCTCAGAAACTCTTGCAAGTAGTCGAAACATTCCTCAGGGATCATGGAATGAAACTCTCGTTACAAAAGTGTGTCTCCTTTCAAGTTGAGCCGACAAGAGATTCCTTTTATGTGCAGGATGCAAACATTTTTGCAAACAACAGAGAGCCGATTCCAAATGCTGATGCAGAATCAAAAATTAGATACCTTGGCATGGATATCTCCCCCTGGTGCGGCATAGATATCAAGCAGATGAGGGGAGAAGTGCGAAGCATGTTGAAGTGGGTCAAATGCCTAGCACTAAAGCTACACCAGAAAATTGAATTACTCTCAGGATACCTAGTCCCGCACTATTTATTTAGAATATTGCATGGAGGGGCACCGACTTCAACGATAAGAGGTCTCGACGACGATTTCCGAGTCGCCGTTAAAGAGATACTCTATTTGCCGTTGTCGACAGTTGATGGTATGATTTATACCAGGAAAAGAGACGGTGGACTAGGTTTTCCAAGACTAGAGGTGACAGCGATAGCCTCTAGTCACAAGTCAGGGATGCGCTTTCTAGAAAGCCCTGACCCTGCCATTCGAGCTCTTGCTGCTGGAACAGGGCTGCGGGAACGGCTTAGGCGACAAGCCTGTGTGAACCGCATAAACTGGCCCATCCTAGATACAAAAACCATAGATCGCTGGAAAATCGAGGCTAAAAGGCAAGAGCTCCGAAGCTGGGGGGCCAGCAAAACCCAGGGAAAGGCGGCTAAATCGCTGGCTGACGATCCCATTAGCAATTGCTGGTTGTATAATCCTACGCTGCTCAAACCATGCCGATATCTCATGGCACTAAAAATAAGAAGCAACACTTGCGTAAATAAAGTTGCACTGAACCGAGCAGTTCTTCAGCACGACCTGACCAAGACCGTAAATGTCGTCTGTTGCCCGAGACGCTAGCCCAGGTACTTGCCCAAATCTACAATGGGGGACCCAAAATCTTTAGGAATTAAAGACAGGGCCCCACCAACCAAAAAGCCTTGTCGCAACTCTGTGCTGAACGACACCCCAGACAAAGCTCGTATTATTTCTTTGTTAATGACCGGCCAATTGTCACGATTTTTGATGTCCCGCGTTTATTAAGGAACATTTGAAACAAGTTATTGCGATGTAAGCTTCAATTTGAACCTCACAAACTTGCCAAAATCCAACATATCGAGGCCGTTCTCAATATTGACCAGCCTAATCAGTTTCCTGAGAAGTTTTTTTTTTGTCGTTTCAAAAAATGTCAATGTAAATGCACCTTTACCGTCATTATGATTGATATTAAAAAAAACTGTCAAATTAACTTTGACATCAATTTTTGCAAAATGCCAGCTATATCAGTTTTTAATAAATCTCGAGCAATACCTCTTATTCAAAGCGGAATGTCACAGCGGCAAGTCTCAGTGACTCTGGGGATTCCAAAAACTTCGATATTGTCAATGTCAAAAACATTATGCCAAACATTAAAAGCTTGCTTATGAGTACCTAAGGTATAGTTTAGAAATTTTGACAACTAAATGACACCAATCAATTTTCATTTGTTATGAGTTAGCAGACTAAAACCAGGTCCAGTATTTTTCTGTAGAATCACCTCAAAAACATTGATGGGTTTGATTTTTCGAACTTGAGAGGTCTTAACCAAGTTCCCTTGCATAATTCGTCAGCACGATGTTGCAAACACAAATCAAACCAAAGTTTTCTGTTCATAAAAAATTACAGCCAACGAACATCTTTTCTTTTGCGCCACCTTGTATGTTTACCAAATATGTCACTTTCCTGTCACATGTACCTGAGAAACGAAGAACTGCGTTATTGTTATCATCTAAACATTTTGAGTTCTGGCATCTTGAATGTTGGCTATGTTATCTATGTCCACATAAACTTCACAGAAAAACAAGATAAACTCATAAACCAATTTGTCTTGAGTGTTCCAGAAAATTGCACAAAAAAAAATATATAATAACCCCAATGCACGAATTTTCGTGTAATTTTTTCTTGCTCATAGCGTTTTCAAATCTTGTTAATTAGCTGATTACAGTAGATTGTTTACAAGTAAAGAAAACTCACTTGAACACGTACATTTTTCGTGTACTTCACGACTTCACGAAAACTGTGATTTTAAAAATAGAAATTGTCTTGTTCCTATTAGTTAAGCATTTGTTTCCTTAGTGATAAAACATCACAACCAAGTGAACAAATATTTTTCGGAAAAGCTTTCATGTAAAATGAATCAATCAAGCAAAAATAATGAAGAAATTCTACAATTGGTATCACAAGCGGAGTCAGGTTTACTTCCTACAAAGTCTAGACTCTAGAACATTTTTAAATATGAGGGAAGCTTTTCTCAATAGGTTTCAAGAATTCAGAAACAGCAAAGCAACATTAGCCTTTGTTAAATGCCTCCATTATGCTACTATAACAAAATTAAAATTATCTCCCTTTAATGTTGACATTGGCAACTTTGAAATGCAATTGTTGGATTTAAAAAACAAGGAATTATGGAGCTCCAAATTTGAACGTCTTTGCGGTGATTTGGAAATATTGGAGAAAAATAGTGTGAACTTAGTTCACAGTACAAGTGGTCTGCTTTGAAAGAGCTAGAGAAGAAAGATATTATGATTTTTATCACCTGGAATAGTATCCCTGACTCAGGGATCAGTAGAAAAAACTAGCGTTTGGTCTTCTTTCCATTTTCGGTTTTACATATTCATGCGAACAATTTTTTTCAAGCATGAACTTTATCAAGAGTAAACTGAGAAGTCGTCTTTTTGATGAAAACCTGGAATCGTGCCTAAAATTAAAAACAACAACATACGAACCTGACTTCCCTAAACTTTCCAAGGAGATGCAAGGCCATTGTTTAAGTGTTTACCAGTCATTGTCACGATTTAATTTTATCTAATATCTTACTAACTTACTCCATTAAGTTAATAGACAGTACCTACCCATATATATATATTTAGTTTAATTTTAAGAAATTTGGCTCTCAAAGGATATCTCAATTGACTTACTATTAATATTTGGCTCTCTGGCCTAATGAGTTTGCCGACCACTGCTCTAGACCAAAGTACGAAAAAATTTACCAACAGTTTTGTGAATGGAGAAATGAAAAGAATGTGGAAAGAGCAAATAAAAATATTGCGTGCTTTTGTGAAAAGGTTCGTTTCACTTATAAAATTTATTACAAGCACTACAGTATACATAAGGAAAATTGCTGCGTATTTAGGGCTTCCGGATCCGAACAGTTTCACAGGACAGTGGGGAACCACCCATGAACCACAGGCCCTCCAGGAATTTATCGCTGCGAAACAGTTGGAAGTGAAGCCGACAGGACTGTGGGGCTAGATCCTTATGACTTCTTGGGTGCAAGTCCAGATGGGTTGATTGGGGATAGCGCCCTTTTCGAAATCAAATGTCCATATAAATATCGCGAACAACCCACTTTGGAGGAACTCAGAACCGATCATTCGTACATTATCTATATTGGCGCTGAAGGTGTTGTCGTCAATCAACAACACGAATATTACCACCAAATTCAGGGGAATTTGTACATCACCCAAAGACAAGTGTGTCATTTGTGGATTTGGACCCCTGCGGCAGACATTGCCGTGGAAATCGCCAAGGATGAGGCCCGGGCACCGAACCTGGGGCGTTTGAAAAAATTTTATTTGGAAGCGTGTCTTCACAGTAACGTCAGAAGACGGAATAAATGGTATTGAGTTTTACAGGAAGTATTTGAATTTGACACCGAAGCATGTGGACCATCGTACACTCTTTATATGTTATAAAGGGGGCAAGTGCACTGTGCAATTGATCGGTACAGTACATAAGGAAAATTGCTGCGTATTTAGGGCTTCCGGATCCGAACAGTTTCACAGGACATTGCTTTCGCAGAACGTCTGCGACATTTCTAGCCGACAGTGAGCCTAACATTCAAGTTTTGAAAAGACACGGTGGTTGGCGTAGCAGTGGAGTCGCCGAAGCTTATCTGGTATACAGCATCGAAAACAAAGTGAAAATTTGAAAAAGAATTTTCAGTAATTTAACTGAAGAGATTTCTGCACCGTCAACATCGACATCAGTTTCAGCCACATCAAGTGAAGAAATGAATAACACAACTTTGGCAGTTTCTAACTGCAGGTCACTTTCCACATCTTCTGGTACCGCATTTAGTGATTTAAGCAATTGTACACTTTAAATTTATGTTAATAAATTGAATGAATAAAAAAAAGGTGTTGCTAACAACAAAAGTCCCACTTTTCTTAATTATTTTGGGTTAAACAAAGTTATCATTTCTATTAAGTACACGAAAAAGTATTTGTTATAGTTTAGTGTTAAAATATTGTTACAAAAGTGTTCAAAAAACTGGTGGTCTTTGTAATATTTTTGAAACGATACTGTTGCGTTTCTTTTTTTATTGAATATTAATTTTAAATTCATACTTGAAAACCCTTAATCTTAAATACTCAGACCTATATTGAATGTAATAAATTGTTTAAATTGACCCTATTTCCTGGCGGGAGTCTGTTAGGCTCCACCTCAGTGGTTATGCAAAAAACCTCACCTCAGTGGACAAGGATTAAAGAAACATTCGTCTTTTTATGCGGATAAGTTTTCTATATAAAAAAATGTGCAGATTAATTATCAATAAATGATAACATACATTAAACAGAGGGCTTTTACAATAACCCCTGGGGTCACCCCCAAGTCTAGAAATGTATGTATCAGTTTTGAAACAACTAATACTAATAAATTGGAAAACTTTGCAATTTTGTATAGTCGTAACCAGGAATATTTGGGATTGACGTATGCAAAGCTTTATTGAGGGTTAAGCAGCTTTGCGGTCGGCCGTAATAATTTTTCACTGCTGGGGTACTACCCTGAAGATTTACAAAAGAGCCATATTCTGGAATTTTCGTGGTAGGCTTTTAATTTATTACAAGCAAAAAGTTTGCAATTTATATATTAATTTATAAATCGGGTAATCGTCTTATTATTTTATAATGAGTCTCAAATATTGTTTTTAATTAAAAAAACAGTTTCTAATTTTATAATTGGAAAATTTAATCTTTAGTTTTTATTGTTTATATTATTGTTGATTTGTTGTTTTAGATATATTGCAAATAAAAAATTTCGTATATGTAGTGTCAGTGCAGTGCATAATTATAAATGCTATAGACTCAAACTAAAGACTATTCTTAAACAGTTTCTTAAACCACACGTATGTCCGATGTATAACACGATTTTCAAAAATCCAACACCAGACAAATCCAATAATTTTAAAGTTCTATGTAATGTTTCCAAATTAATTTTTTAATACATGAATCACGTAAAATATCGATAGTTAACGTTTAGCACTTTGTAAAACCTCCCAACCAATGTAATTGTTTTTTAGGATGAGCACTAATGTTCTTTTATCTTAGCTTAAGTAGGTGGTAACAACGAAATCATATGTATATACAAGGTGATTCTTTTAGAGCCTGCATTAAAAAAAAAATAACTTCTAATGAAGACAGGAATTTGAAATTTTGTACACAACCCAAATCGACAAGACTAAGTTAAATTAAATTATTTTCAAAATGGCTGAACTTCCGGAACCACGAGAAATTGGCGCCAACTTTCAAATTTTAAATGGTTGCCACTAATTTTTATTGCATTTTTGAATTCTCTTCTTCAAACTGAGTAAAATGTACCTAGTTGTTAGTACTTATCTGTCACAGTTTTTGACATATGTCAATTTGTTGATCAAAATTTTTGTTTACAGAAGTTCATTTAAAACATCACAGCTCTTCAACCCTTTGCGATAAGTAAACAATTTTTTTTTGCATTCGATAACCAAAGGTTCAAGGAGTTTTTTTAAATTTTCAAAATTGTCAACTGACAAATTACAAAGCTAATATGATTTTTTCAAAATGATAATTAACAAACAGCTGTAACTCAGATCCTATTTTCTCCACAGCAATCGAAAGTACATCGATTTGTAGGACTTTTAACAACATGTCCTAAACCCATCTCTCACTCTTACAGTTTTCGAAATAATCACAAAAAAACGTGTTTTGGTTTTTTATTCTTATAGTTAATCACCTAGGCTTTGGAAAATAATCAATACGTATTAAAGATTTTGCTACACAACACCCATCCGGAATTACGAAAAATTGAGGCAAAGGATTGAGGCGGCATTTAATAATCATCAACCAAATGAAATAATGGAAGCCACTCAATCAGTTTACCATAGAGTTTTGGACTGTTTGAAAATGGTAAACATATCGAACATTTGTACTAATTGTGGCATAGCTTTATTGTATTTTTCTAAAACCTACCTGATTAACTTTAAAAATAAAAACCAAAATGAAGTTTTTCGTGATTATTCCAAAAATTGTAAGAGATAGGTATAGGACATGTTGATAAAAGTCCTTCTGCAAATTGGTGTACTTTTGATTGCCGTTGAGAAAATAGAGTAATTTCATTTGAAAAAACTGAGTTATAGCTTCTGTTAATGATCATTTTTCAAAAAATCATACTAGTCTTGCAATTTGACAGATGACAATTTTAAAAATTTGAGAAAACTTTTTGAACCTTTGATAATCAAATGCAAAAAAATTATTTACTTATCGCAAAAGGGTTATAGAGCTGTGATGTTTGAAATGAACTTCTGCAAATGAAAATTTTGAACAAAAAATTGACATATGTCAAATAAGCACTAACAACTAAGTACATTTTACTCAGTTTAAAGAGGAGAATTCAAAAATGCAATAAAAATAAGTAGTTACCATTCAACATTTCAATGTTGTCGCCAATTTCTCGTAGTTCCGGAAGTTCAGTCATTTTGGAAATAATTTATTTGAACTCAGACTGGTCGATTTGGGTTGTATACGAAATTTCAAATTGCTATCTGCGTTAGAAGTTTAAAAGTTTCTAATATAGGCCCTAAAAGAATCACCTTGTATATCGTAATATTTAGACTTAAGGGCATTCTGATTGTTATTGTAAAATGTAGTAAACTGCGCTTGAGCTAAAAATTTTGCTGACAACATAGGTAGACAACACATTAAACTCAATGGTGTCAAGAAGACTTTAGAAGACTTTAAAAATTCACAGTTTACTACCAATTTTTGTAGGATACCTATTAAGTATCACTTTTGATATTCGTATTTTAAATACGCAAAACTTGTTAGCAAAAAATACTTGGAGTAAATCGTTTTCTTTAGAAAATAAAGTAGCTAGAAAAAATCTTTAAAAAATTCAAAATCGTTTATTGGTTCTCTTAAGACAACTAATGTGTCTAATGTATTGTACAGTCAAAGAAAAACGTTTTTTTTTTTTGGGTTTGCTAATCTCTATGTGTAGTGTTTATATCAGGTTTATCTGTTTATATCTGGTGCCTTTAGAAGTCGGACACCAGACAAGGACATTTTGTCAGAAAGTGGGTATCTCGCAGTCATACCCGCTAGGACTGAAGTTTTGGCAAACCGTGGATTTAAGCGCACTACTGCCTTATTAGCGAACCACGGGAACAAGCTTTTGAGGCCTCCAATTCTACCTGAGGGTGGGAAATTTACCAAATCCGAAGTACGTCAAACACGACAACTAGCGAGTTTACGGGTTCATGTTGAACGTGTAATAAGCCAATTGCAAGTATTCGCGATGTTAGACCCGCATGCCTGTGTCAATCACAATTTGTTATATTTAATGAACCATATTATAACAGTTGCCTACATGCAATGTCAGCCCTATAACTGTCAAGTCTCGCTTAGGTTAATAGACGAAACAATAGGTTTTTTTTTAATTTAAATAATATGACGGTCCACAAAGTAAACACGAAAAATCTGCTCGCTTGCAAACGATGTAAAAAGCAAGGTTTAATAGACCCCCTGAAATGTGTAAAATGTAAAAACACCTTTCATGACAGGTGTGCTAAACGTTATATAAATGTGAGCAGCATCGATAAAGACATGCGGCGAGGAAACTACGCCGCAAGAAATCGGAAAGACAGACGCCGACATTGATTAAATACATCGATCGGCTCGTGTCTGGATGATTCCTTCGTCTCAATTACCGATGATTTAACAACGAGTCCAGAAATGACTACATTGGAAATAGAGGTAAAGTACCTCAAAATTATTATCAAACAAAACAAAAAAAACATGCTGATAAGTGAATTGATATGTAAAAATAAAAGGACAGAAGAAGAATTACACTCTTATCGCAAACCGACGGTCCCTCATGCCAATGACACCGCAGATAAAATATTCATTCATTGAATACTAGTGGACAAACCAAAGAAAAACATCAAACAAAGCAATACAGGAAAAAATAAATTAACAACCGAACAACAAACTGCGAAAAAACCAACAGCAACAAAGAGTAGATAAAAATATCAAAACACAAAATTCAGAAAATTTGGAGGATCCAAAAGACGTTCAGTTATTGTTGGAAGAGTTGGACAATGTTGAAGTTGATGACAATATGGCAGTCAATTCAGATGCTGAAGGGGGTGAATACCCTGACGCTTCATTGTCGTTCACACATACTGCATCAAGTGCTTACAGTTCTCGTTCTGGATCCAGTTATGTTCACCACTAACAAATTTATACCATCCGGTTTTACCTTATAGACCAGACGGTAAATTAACTTTCTCTTTGTGCAATCATGATGATGAGTGAATATATTTGTCATTACATACGTTGCCGATAAAATTAAAAAAGCTTTAGAATTCGGGTACCCAAACTGTAGAATTTTATGAGATGTGGGAGTCCGAAACAATAATTTACAATCGAGAAGATGGTAGAAACGGTTTATTTACAAAATATGTAAATTTATTCTTAAAAATAAAACAGAAATGCAGCGGTTGGCCGCGGCCGTCGTGGTGCATAACAGAGACTGATAAACGGCGGTATATCAAAATAAATTTCGAAAAAGAGAGTGTCACATAGACTGAAAAATATTGTAAAAATACTGGTTTAAGATTTTTAGCTAAATGATTTTTGGGGAAAGTTTGGACTGAGAGAGAATCTAAAATGTACAGAAATTACTAAACAACCAAAAGACTTATTCGCTTTGCTATATAATCCATCAACCATTGTAAATAACATACAATATTAAACCAGGTTATTTTACTAACAAGTACCAAAAAAATCGAGGAAGACGTCGTCGCGCAAAACAACACAAATGTTGTTATTGCTGCGTACACAACGACTCTTGCGCCACATTAATTGTATAAATATCTAGAAAAATTAGAGCCTCGTGTATAATATTTTGACAGTGTAATTTTTACTTACAAACCAGGTGGGTGACTTCTTGGGTGATTTAACCAGTATAAATTACGGCTATAAATTTTGGTCCGCTAACGACAAATGTTACAAGTCTGTTTGCAAAGTTAAAGGTCTAACTCTGCATTACACGATTTAACAACTTGCAGGGCCAAGCCGCCCCTGCGTGCGAAGTGTGCGGTGAACACAAGCGCCAGAGCATTAGAGGCGCCCCTTGGAGTTATTAAAATGTCGGCGCCAATTATTGAAGTGGTTCACATAAATTTTGAAGCAGCGAGAAAGTGGCAGTATTTCAATGGATAGACAACAAAGTTGTAACTGCGGCTTGCAGAAACTTGCGAAATGAAAAACACCAAAAAAAAAATTACACCAGCACCAGTCTGTGATGTCAGATATGACAAACTAAATCATCTGCCAGAATACTCTAAAAACAAAAGAAAATGCGGCCATTGTGGCAAAAATTCGAAATTTATGTGCATCAAGTGCAAAAAAGCGTTGCATTCAAAATTATGCCGAAAGTACCACACACCATTTTTTTTAAATATTGTATTTTGTATATTCTCTAAGCATAACGTTCATTAAAACGAAAAAAAATTAAGTTTCTGTTCGTCAAAATGGTTAAAAAATCTTCCAGCTCATTCATCTTACCAAAAAAAAATGCGTAAAAAAATAATTTTTATAACTTCATGCCTAATGGGTTAAAATGCATTGAAATGTTGGGGAAATTTGATGCCTCTACAGGTGACGTCTCACAAATGATTCCTTTAAGAATATGGCAAGTTATCTAAATCCAAAATGAAGTCATTCATATACTCGCCACACAAATTCGTAACTTTATTTTAAATTTATGTCGTAGTACTAAATATTTTTCAATAATTTTAGATTGCACTCCAGACACGTCACACACGGAACAAATCAGTTTTACTATTAGTGTCAATGCTAGACCAATGACATACAGTTGTGGGTCCGATGTTACCCCCACTTACCCTTAGAATAGTTTAGATTTTAGGTAGTTTTAGGACAAACGGACAAGCTCGGAAGAGTTGTCAAAGTGTACAGTTCACTAAAGAAATAAATATTTAGAATTAGAGCCAACATTTTAATACCAAATTAAGCGCTCAAACAATTAGATTTGTTAATTTCAACCGTGACGTTAAAAAACTAGAAACAAGAGAACACTTTTTAGGTTTCTGTCCTATCGTCGACACGACTAGCGCCGATTTGACCACGTTTTTAATAGAAGAGTTCCAAAACATTAATTTAGATATAAATAACTTAAAAGAAAATGGTTATGATGATAATGGTGCAAATATGCGTGACAAAAACAAAAGTCTACAATAAAATTAATAGATCTATACGTACCATGTGCTAGTTACAGTTTAAATTTAATTGCGAATGATGCTGCCAACTTAAATTATCAGACGACTGGATTTTTCAGTATTGTTCAAAACCTTATTAAAAAAAAGACGTTTCACTCCCTTTAAAACCTCTTTCCGAAACAAGATGGTCAAGTAGAATAGACGCTATACAACTGCTGTCCAGAAAGGAGAACGCATACTTTATATGGATTTCTAAAGACCACTTAAATGTAGATATTTTTACATCAATCGACGCGTCTTCAAATAAGAAATTATTGTTACTATTGCGTCAAATGTGTAAGTTGATTAATAAACCGATAAATCGATAAAAACTGCAAAATATTTAAACTTGGCTTATGTCAAGGTACCTCATAAAAGTGCCAATGAGGTCTTATGTTCCTGTTATTCTCGATAACAGAGCCCCTAATGCCGGCAACCAAAATACCGGCTAAGAGAAGTATTACTCTTCTTAAGGACAATAGGAATAGTATTTGATTTGAATAGTGTTTGATTTGACACGGGTCTTATCATCGCATAGTGCTCTTTGGTGGAATTTGATCAAAAACGGAAGTTTGCGCATAAAAGTTGGTTTCAATACTGCTCTTAGAGAAACTATTAATTGATTAGTATGTGATGAGTTTGATAGTGTAATAGATATTGATAAGAAACGTAACGTAATTGTAAATTATAGTAGTTGGATCAATTTATGTATGATAAATATTTCAAGTGAAAAAAAGCATGTTAGTTTCATTTCAAATGGTTGTGTTTGTGGATTTTCAAGGATTTAATTACGGTGCAAAAATCACCAATGACTCATATAACTATATTATATTATAGTTGGAGGTTTCAAAGGGACATTTACTCTAAAGGAACTAACTGAAGAATATTTCTCAAACCGTCTGTAGTAGTTGAAGATATTTGTTTATTTTTTTGTGAAAAATTGATTATGTTTTTTATAGAAAGCAATAGAAGAATTACTAAATTACCTAGAGAAAGCTTTTCAACCTGAAGATATTGTCGGTATAACAATGAACAATGAAAACTTTCCAGAAAAACCATTGGGAATATCATTTATGCTAGGGTTTCCTAGAAAGCGGTGCCGTAATATTACGGCCGTAATATGACGGTGAATGACGTCACAAAAACGGTGGCGATCACATTTTGCATTAAGTTATTAAAAAATGTTACGTTGGTGTTGACCGTCTTTTAGGAAACCATCTCAGTTTTAAAATATGGTACCGTTTTTTCGTGACGTCGTTCATATTACGGTTGTAATATTACGGCACCGCTTTGTAGGAAACCCCGGCCTTTGACAATTTTCGGAAATATCAACTGACGCAATCTTGAACGTCATAGGAGCAGTACTTCAAAGCAACAGCATTTTTTTCTCCAACGAAAGTTGAGAATTCGTGTAGACAGAGTGCGTTTACCGACAGGCCGTGAATTTTCAGCATTGGATGGAAAATGTGTAAGTTTCACAGAATTTGGTGTTGGTAAAGAGTATTGGGATAACAATCTACGGTGGTAATTATACACGTAATCAAAACTTTCAAAAATTTTTGAATGGCTATGTGATAGTAGTTTATAATAACCGGTCGTTTTGTATATTTTGTGTAATTTAATCTTAAGAAATAATCATTATAATGACATACTAAGTTTAACAGGAACATTTTCTACCTCGTATTACTGCGATTTATGTCATATTCGCTATTCCAGACCAGATAGACATAAGAATATTTGTCTATATTTGTCCTATGTTTGTCCGTGCTGCCATTGACAACCTCCATGTAAAACCAATAGTGTTTTAATAAAATGCAATGATTGTCAACGTGATTTTCGAGGTGATACTTGCTTTTAGCATTCACATTAGAAACAATATTTGTAAACAAAAATTATGACATGTTCTAAATGTGATAATAATAAACATATTTGGAAAAATTAAATTGTAAAAAAATTGTAAAAAAGATGATTATGTTTGCGGTGTAAGTTATTGTAAATGCTTGTCCGCAAAATAAGCCATTCAATAAATAAAGACAAATTTGATGCAAACAATAAATTAGCTTGATCTATTTTCTATAATTTTGAAACCACACCACACCAAGAAGTATGGTTTAACGTCGCGTTCGATGAGATACTCGTTTACACCATTTACAAACGATACGAATCCATTGGATCGTATAAAAGTAATAAATACTAGATATAATACGTACCTAACAACATTTAAAATAGAATTGTTTTGTTTTCAGAAATCTCTTGATGCTCTTCTAAAATACCTTGGCGGTGATTGACTGTCTCTCTGATGATATGGTTGTAACATATATTACAACAACAACAAATGCAATATTTGGCCACTTTTCGAATTTTTAACGTATATTTCCGGTTTATACACGTTTTCAAAAAATGCCGGCGTTCTGGTGCCTGGTGCTTAAAGTCATTACCGATAATTTTGCCTATATATACAGGGTTGAAATGTTTAGAAAACCTCATAACGTTTCGTGCGTTGCTTGACGTCATTTCGTGTTTGACTCTTGTTACTTTGTGTGTTTGTTTGTTTTTTTTAAGCATCATCCATCATGGATAGTTTCAAAATTTTCATTGATACCCTTGCGATTCCGGAAATTTTAACGATGTATAGACAAAGAATGTTTCGGCGATACCGTTTGCTAAAAACGGTAAAAGAGGTGATGGACGAAAAAATTATTTTTGATGGATTTGTGTTGATACCATATTTAGAAATGTTGTATCGGCAACTCTCTCGAGAGAGATTCTGTATTTTGGTGAGTACTTTTTTCAATATCAATATTGCATGTATTGTTGATAAAAATTTTATAGAGCAACGTAGCATGCCTAGCCCTGCACCAATTCCGCGACGAAAACTCGCAGCATCGAAAAGGTCTCGGGAGGTGATCGTGTTGAGCGACGACGAGTATGATGATATGCGTGTTAATAAGAGGGCTAAGTTTTTTTTTTGTTTAATCCAACTTCAATGTTATTACGAATAAATATATTTTAGTAAAAACGCAAAACCGTCAGCAAGTCATTCATCAACAAACCGCTCCTGAAACTATTAGTTTTTGTAATTCGTCAATTACTACAAGTTATTGTATACTGTATACTGTGTAAAAAAAAATAACATACTTAATTAATTTTTCTAATAATTATATTGCAAAGAAGTGGAGACGCTACGGATGAAGTACCAAAGTATCAAAACCCCATGCCGTCGACATCAAGACAAAACGGTAAGACATCTGATTAATGTTGTTTTTATCAATTTGTTTACGAAAATCTATATGTAGATGCCTCCGACGCTCTGAATGAATTGTTTAGTATACTAGATGAGTCAATAATATGAAAGTTATTAGTTGTAATGTGTGTATCAAGTACGTCTACCCGTAGGCCAGGGTTTCAGGGGCAAAAACACCCGGTATGTCACATTTGAAGATTATAGTATCGGTAAAAATAGTATTTTTGTAATAGAAAATGAGGGTAATAATTTATGTTTGGCGTATGCATTGTGCGTGGCAAAAACGTTCGCGGACAATAAGTTTGATAAACAGTGTTTAAAAGAATATAAAAAATTGTCAGGTAAAGCAAAAATTCATCGAGATGCAATGAATTTGTATAATGCCGCAGTAGTTGACCTTACAAACGGTGGAAATTTTGAACATATTGGTTTATTTCAAAAATATTTAAATCAATACACGATTGTCGTATATAATAGCCGCGATGGACGTTCACTCTACTACGAGGGTGAAAGACACGACGGTCGACCTTGCTTAAATTTAATAATGGAGAATAATCATGACGTAATTTTAAGTTTAACGGGTGCATTCATTGCAAAGTATTTCTGCGAAAGATGTTCACTGCCCTGTAATAAAAAAGAGGGGCATTGGAAATGTCCGTATACTTGCACGTATTGTCACAGTAAACCTCCTTGTGACCTTTGTTCAAATTCGATAACATGCAACCTTTGTGCTCGCGACTTTAAGGGGCAAACGTGTTTCGACAACCACATAAAAAATTCTCTATGCAATAAATTTAAAAAATGCCTCCAATGTTTAACAGTGTATTGGTTAAAAAATAAGAGCCCTCATGTTTGTGCATCAAAATATTGTAATAAATGCAAAGAACATAAATCTTTACGACACTCGTGCTATATACTACCTAAAAGTACAATTGTGGAAAAATATGAAAACGATCTGAAAACATTTCTTTTAGTATTTTATGATTTTGAAACTACCCAAGATCGTGAATTTAAACATAATTTATATCAACATGAAGTGAATCTTTGTGTAACAGCACAAGTTTGCCGTTTATGCGTGGACAATCAAAACATAAATGAAAATTGCGATAATTGTGGAGAACGCATAAAAATATATCGTAGTAAAAAAATTTAGAGAACTTTCTTAATAATATAGCTGAAAAATCTAAACGATTTATGGTGACTGCTGTTGCTCATAATATGCGCAGTTTTGACGGATGTTTTATACTACGTCAAATGTTTAATGACGCATCGCGCTGGTCGCCAGAAGTCATTAGAAATGGCACCAAATTATTATCAATTAAATGTAGTCCATCAATAAGATTTATTGATAGTTTAAACTTTATTGCTCTACCGCAGGGGTCTCCAAACTTTGAAGTCTTGGGGCCATAATATTTTTTTCGGCATGTTGCAAGGGCCATAATAATTTTAATTTTTTTGCCCACCTAAGCAAACATATGCTTTTATTGCATTTCAATTACTATTGAATATTTACAGATCTAAATTAACCGATGAGCATCTTAAATCTCTTTTAATAATTGGTACAAGTAAAATTAATCCACAACTACAAATAATTGTCGATGGAAAATCACAATTACATAAATCTCATTAGTGTTTTTTTTTTGTTTTATTAGTGGGATTAATTTCAATTTAATTATTTGTTAGTTATTAATATGCTTAAGCTTAAAATACTTAAGTTGAGTTTTCTGCGTCATAATTTCTGTCGTAAAGTTATACCTTGCAAGTAAATAAAACCGAGTAATTATCATTCTGTGTTTTCATTCTCTTCCATTCAACTTATCACAGCAAAGGTAACAACAGTAAAACATTGGCTGTCGTGGGCCAGATTGATGACACTAGTCTTAAGCTGTCGCGGGCCGGATTGATGGCAGTGGCGGGCCGGATTTGGCCCGCGGGCCGTAGTTTGGAGACCCTTGCTCTACCGTTATCTCAATTTTCAAACGCGTTTAAATTAACACAATCAAAAGGCTATTTTCCACATTTTTTCAATACTAGAAATAATCAAAATTACGTAGGTCCTCTCCCTGACGTAAAATATTACGACTGCAATACGATGAAAACAAGTGACCGTACAAAATTTTTAACATGGTAGAAGGACCAAGTAGCTGCCAATTATGTATTTAATATGGCAAATGAAATTGTCAAATATTGTATTGCAGACGTTATCCTGTTTTAAATCAATCAACAAATACCCATACGGTCTCATAGTCGCATCCTTCTTGAATAAGCTTCTTGAATAAATTTTGTATTTTCAGGAAAAATCTGTCGAGTTAAGAAGTTTATTTGTGCTTTGTCACAAGAATTTTTAAAATATATAATGTAATTTGCATTCAACGAAATATCTCTTTGCCCTTTACCTTGAAGGAACAAATTTTGCGTAATATAAGACATTAAGGTTTCGATGGTAACTACCTATTGTAAAAATATCCACAACACCACCATTTGTTTCGCGCATCAAATCATCGAAAATGATTAATGTTGGCTTTAGACCATCAAAGTCGTTCATATCAGGCATACCTTGACGATACTCAATTCTTAAATTACTATCAATACCATTTTCTTCATATAATGTTTGCCATTCGTCATAATACCATATCACACGATTAAAACTTGTATCACACATTGATTGCAGATAATTTAAGAACTGTGTTATAAAATGGGTTTTTCCACAACCAGAAGGTCCAGTTACAATAGCAGTGAACGGTGTTTTAAAACGTAAGTCCATTTTGAAACTAAAAATACTTCTGTATTTCACAGTTTATATAGAAGGTATTCGCCGAGCAATATTACATTTATTTATAATTTATTTATTTAAAGTTTGTGACGGTATTTGAAAAACATCTCAATTAACCCAAACGACATAGCGACGAGAGGCTTATAGGATTTTTCAACGACAATTGGTAAACTATAAGGTCATCGGTCTGGCTGTTTTGTTGAAAGAATAGATGATTCACCCCTAACTACTGGAAATCTTATCTTCCCACCACCAACATCACCTTCAAACCCTTTTTCTTTCTCATTTTCAAAGCTGTCTTTCGTCAGGATAAATACTTTTCGTGTTAAGTGAATATATTTTTTTTTAATTGTTACACAAAAATGGTAAGTTATAATAATAAATAGATACAAATTCATTTTTGCAATATGAATTTATTATTAGACGGACAATATGTGATGCTCTACTGCAAAAGGTGAACGGAGATTGACGTTTAGAAGATTTACAACCCATAGAGCACTACAAGAGGAAGACATCCTCTGCAAGTGGTGTGCTAGGCTGGAGTCAAAAGTGTGGTGCAAACATATGCACATTTATTACATTACGTTAAAATGCACGAGGTGCGGGACGGAAATTTTACATAGAACACACATGGGGTGCCCGAGGCGACTCCACCTATGGCGATAAAAGGTGCCATACAATTGACTTATAAGAAAAATAGTGTTTCTTGAGCCGAACGACGACAACGACGAGTCTGGAGCAGAAAGCGGCATCGAAGACACGGAATAATAGTGAAACGTTTGTCTATATTCCTAAATAAATATATACTTTCATTTTAATTACGTTTTTATTGAATCACTAATAACAAGATGAGTCATTAATTTCCTAATAATTTAATTTGATATATCTTTAAAACGCTAAGTGTAATTTTCAGTTTCGTGTCACATTTAAATTTATCGCTGAAAACCGATATTTGAACACTAGATGGCACTGACTTAATGGCGTATTTAAATTTCACTCTAAAATGTTTCAACACTAGAGGCAGCTAGAGTATTACATTTAAATTTCCCGCTGAAAAGAAGAGGACTCTAATTGTCATCCAATTAATTGCCCTTAATTAACAATTAAAAAAATAAAAGGCATTAATTTGTCATTAATAATCAATATGTCATTAATTATTAATTAATAAACAATTAATACGTCATTAATTTGTCATTAATTGAGATATCACTTTAATTACTTCTTAAATGGGTGGCCTTTTCTACTCACCCTAGTATTTTGATAAGTTCATAGATCAAGTAAATTGCCTCATTTGGAGGTTAAAATGTTTAAAGCATAATCTAGATCCTGCGGCCCAGTTGCCCCAGAAATTGTTTAATTTGGGGTATCTGGGCCACATGTTTTTGGGTAACTAGGCTATAGTGCCCTGTTACCTATATGTTTCCATTATATTTGCTGATGTTGTTTTCTGGTTGTAGACAATGGGTAGAATTTACCGCCGGAAGACCGAGAAAGGTGCAGATGTACCAACTATACAAGAGAACAGCTAAATCAAGCTAAATAAGATGTTACAAACGGAAATTTAACCGTATATGCCGCGGCAAAGCGTTACACTATTCCAAGAACCACTTTGCGCCATTACATAAATGGCACTAGAGGTGTTAAGGGCATTTTTGCTGAAAATGGAAAAGGTGGTGGGGAAAAGTTAGCATTGGATTTGCTTGTAGAACAGAAATTATCCACACTGCTAAATGAAATACAGATATGGTGATATGGACTCTGCCGAAAGGAAGTTCTATATCTTGTGCAAAGTTACATAAAAAGAAATAAAATGAAAACCAGATTTCGAGATGACCGTCCAGGTGAAGAGTGGTTTCTTCAATACTGTAAAATACACCAAATGTCGATTAAAAAGCCGCAAGCTGTGGAAATGGCACGCAAAAAATCAGAAAACCCCTGGAACGTATATGGATTTTTTGACCTTTTAGAGAAAACTGTTTTGGATTTGGCTCTTAAAGCGAAACCACATCTAATTTTCAATTGTGATGAAACATCGTTCTCAAATGATCCATCAAAAACTAAAGTTGTCGGTAAAATTGGAACACAAGAACAATTTCAACGGGTCGCCGTGAAAATACAACAGTTTTGGTATACTGCTCTGCTGCTAGTCAAAAGTTGCCTCTGCTTGTGGGTATTTAAAGGAAAAAACATAATTGAATCTTGGTTGCCCAGTCAGCCTGACCCTGTTGATAAAACTGCTTATGCTGCATCAAATAAAGGTTGGATGAACTCAGAATTATTTTATAAATGGTTTCAGAAATGTTTTTTACCAAACATTCAAAATGATAGTCCAGCATTGCTAATTGTTGACGGTCATGTATCACACATTTCAGTTGACGTTATAGAGGTAGCAATCGCCAATGAAATTAGAATCTTAAAATTACCTCCTCATTCAACCCATATTCTGCAACCTTTAGATGTGGGGGTTTTCAGAAGTATGAAAAACACATGGGACAAAGAGCTCAGTAAATGGCAACGAGCCAATCCACGCAAAAAGTTGCCAAAAAATAAATTCATTCAGTTGCTGGCTTCAGAATATCAAAAAATGTCCAGTGATAATATTGTACATGGATTCATAAAAACTGGTATATACAATCAAGAAGAAAACGGCACAGACAGGAAACAAATTTCACCAACAACGTTTACGAGAAATGACCTTGAAAATTACAAACAGCAAAAAAAGCAAACCGAGAAGAAAACTGATACTAATGGTCAAGACGCTGATGTCCCACACATTCAAGAACAACCAAACACTGACGTGAAAGTTATTGCGGAAAAGCAAAACCAGCATGCGATAACAGAAGATCATAAAATATTAAAATCGCAAGAAGATGAACAGCTTGTAGTTTCTCTTCCACAAGAAAATGGATTGCAGATGAATCAATTGCAGCATCAAAATATTTCAAGGCCTTCGAATCTTAAAACTGATAACATTCAAAGTTCCAGCGAACAATCATTTAAAACGCTTCTTTTAAATTATATAAGAAACCAAAGAGAACCTACAATTGTTGATACTCCACCAAACAAGAAAAAAGGATTTGTTCAGGAGCTGAAATAATAACATCAGCTGAATATCTTGAGGCAAAGAAGAGATTCAAGAAAAAGAGTTGAAGGAAAAGCAAAATACAGAAAAACAGGAAAAACGAAAGAAAGAATCAAAAGCAAAGCGTAGGAATGTAAAAAAAACCTGTTTCAAAGTTGCCTGATAGTAATACTTTTGAGTCGGAGAGTGAAATGGACATTGAAGAGTCAGAAGACGAAGCTACTGAAACAGTGGCAGTCGTGGAAGGGGACTTTGTCATTGTAAACTGCTATGGTCAGTATTATCCTGGTAAAGTGTTGTCACTTGAAGGAAGTAAGGTTCAAATCTGTCACATGGTGAAAAGTGGACTATTCGCTTTTCGATGGCCAGAAAAGCCCGATGTACTAGATTACGATGAGTCGGAGATCATAAAAATTATCCCTAAACCTCAACCTCAAAAAATTTAAAATGCTTTTAGTTTAGAAAATACATGGAGGTGGTCCAATTCCCCCAAAATTTCGAGTAACTGGGCCACCACAACCTAAAAAAAATAAACATTTACAAAACAAAAACTATGTAACCGATTCGCGTTCAATTAAATAAACTGTCAGATGGGGTACCTATTTACATATACCTGCAAAGCCATACAATAAAATCAGTAACTTTTAGTTGTAGAATTGATTATATGAAGAGCCATGTAAAAATGCGACCTAGTTACCCACATCCACCTTAGAAGAGTTAGGTAAGGAATTGTATATAATTAAATATTTTTGTTGTTGGTTATTGGTTGTGAATAATTTAATATGCCTACTTATATTGTTACAGTTCGCAAAAACTTGGTGAATTGCTCAAATCTGGATAACATTCATTCTCCACCCGCAATACTAAGTAAGTAATCAAATTTAAATAAAGTACTTAAATGAAATTATTTCTATATTAAAACAGTCCAAAATGGTGGAGGCGTTGTAAATGCTGATGAAGAACCGCAACCGTCGACTTCACGACAAATACTTGAGCCGAAACCGTCAACTTCGCGACTAATCGGTAAGTCATATTAATTTATTTATTTTCAATCTTACTTACAAACTGTTATGAACAACAGATACGGACACCAATGCTCAAATCAACAAATATTTTAATAAAGTAGACGAATCGGAAAATTTTGTCAAGAAGTATGGTTTAACGTCGCGTTCGATGAGATACTCGTTCACACCATTTACAAACGATACGAATCCATTGGATCATCTAGAAGTAATAAATAGTAAATATAACACGTTCCTAACATAGAGAATATAATTGTTTTGTTTTCAGAAATCTCTAGATGTTCTTCTAAAATACCTTGGCGGTGATTGACTGTCTCTCTGATGATATGGTTGTAACATATATTACAACAACAACAAATGCAATATTTGATGATATGGTTGGAGTGGTTTTAGAAAACCAACAATTTCCGGAGAAACCAATTGGCATAAGTTTTCAAAAATTTCACCAGCTTACAACGGACGTGTTATTGAACGTAATTAGCGTATTGCAAAGTAATGCAGCCCTTTTCACTAATGATTTACTAACCGTACGCTTTGATTGAGTTCGACCACCAGCTGGTTCAGGTGGAAACAAATCGACAAGAATGTAAGTTTCGAAGAATTTAGCATAAGTAAAAATGGTGTGTTTGTTGTGGAAAATAATGCTAATAATTTGTGTAGCGCATATGTCTTATGCATTGCTAAAACGTTTGCGGACAATAATTTCGACCGACGGGTGTTTTAAAAGATTATAAGAAAGCTACCGGTAAAAAATTACTCCACCGAGAAGCACAGGAGTTATGTAAAAATGCTAACGTTGATTTGTCGAACGGGGGTAATTGTAATCATATTGAGCAAATTCAAGGCTACCTAAATAACAATACAAAAAATACAACTATACAAAAGTATATAATTCAAGAGACGGTCGTTCGGTATATTATGAAGGAGTTTGTATGGATGGACAACCGTGTTTAAATTTATTAATAGAAAATAACCACTATAATGTTATTTTAAGTTTGACCGGTGCTTTTACATCATTTTATTGCAAAAGATGTCGTTTCCATACGATACTTTAAAAGGTCATTGGAAATGTCCATACACGTGTTCATATTGTCATTCCAAACCGCCATGTGATTTTAGATTAAACAATGTTTCTTGTAATCTCTGTTTTCGTAAATTTAAAAGACAGGTATGTTTCGAGAAGCATAGGAAGAATAAATTGTGATAAATTGAAAAAATGTGATTGATGTTTATCGATATATTGGGTAAAGAAAACGAAACCCCACGTTTGTGGGTTTAAGTTTTGTAGTAATTGTAAAGAAATTAAACCGATAAGACATTCATGTTACTCTTAGTATTCTATGATTTAGAAACAATGCGTCAAGATGGTCACCCGAAGTAATCAGAAACGGTACCAAAGTGTTAACAATCAGATGCGGGGAGTCTATTAGATTTATTGATAGTCTTAATTTTATCGCGTTACCTCTTTCACAATTTTCAAACGCTTTTAAACTAAATCAAACAAAAGGCTACTCCTCTTCCCGATGTAAATTTTTATGGTTGTGATACAATAAAGGAAGACGAACGATCAAAATTTTTAAAATGGTACAATCATCAAACTGCCATTGGTTACGTCTTTAATATGGATAAAGAAATAATAAAATATTGTCTTGCGGATGTAGACATTTAAGTCAGGGGTGTTTAAAATTTAGGCAATGTTTTCTTGAGACCAATAACGTTGACCCTCTTCTTGAGTGTATTACAGTTGCCTCGATTTGCAACTTGGTCTTAGAGCCGAAACAATAGGGATCGAACCAGGGGTGGTTAAAGCGTTAAAGATAAGCAGTCGCGTATTGCTATCGAGTGGCTTACGTGGGCGAGTCGCGAAAGGAACATTTTTATAGAACACGCCGGTAACGGACGCGAAGTATGTTTACCCAAGCGTATGATTGTTGACGGTTACTGTACCGAAAACTGAACGGTCTTTGAATTCTACGGTTGTTTCTGGCACGGTTGCCTTAAATGTTATCCGAATCAAACAGCAAAGTTGAGTGATAAAAGCGAAAGTTTATTTATGCGTCGGCTCAACAGACGATCTAGTACTACTGCCACTTTTCATAAGGTAGATGATTAAATCAATTATGTTTGAATCAGGAATTGTTTTACCGTCGTAAATAACGTTACCATCATCGTTCCATGCAACACCATTGGTCGTTATAAAATCAACTAAAACACCTGCCTTAGCTTGTAAAGTTTTCGGTAGAGAATTTAGAAAATTTCTGTTAAGATGAACGGCTGCGTTTGACTATTATTTTCAACATCAACATTTTCTTTTTCTCCAGTTTCAATCATTGGTATTGTAACAGGTTCACGAGACTGATTTATTACTTTTAAATATCTTTGAAGAACTTGATTGTACAATGTCCATTTCTCGTTGTCGTCAATGTGTTTCAGTTCTATAATTCTCTTCATTTCACGATGCAAATCATTTATGTTTTGTTGATTGCTGCTACCACTTTGCATTCGCTCAAAAACAATTGGATCAACCATAATCATTTTCTTAGCATGCTCCATTATCGTTATTTACTAAATAAATGTCCCAATACACCCGATATTATTTATAGGAGCTAACAATAACGGTAAGAAAGCACCACCTTTTTGAACAAGCAACTTCTTCTTTTGCTGAACAGACAATTTTCGATTAAATAAATTCCTCAACACCTTTTTAGGTTTTCTTAGTTTACTTTTCTGTGTACGACTCAATAGAACTTTACCCAACAGGGTATGTGCACATTCGCAGATAGAATGAACCAGATTTTTATCCGCTGTATTTAGAATTGATTTACGAAATACAGGCGAGGTTTTATGTAAGAATTTATGTAAAAATGTAATAGATCAGCGTTTCTTGTCAACGTCCGCGACATCTCAAGCACAACTGAGAAATGAATTACATGTTTCGTAAATTTATACTTTTTTTCTTCTGCTTCAATACGATAATCATCGGACGTATCCTGTTTTAAATCGATTAACAAATATCCATGCGATCTCATAGTCGCATACTTATAAGCTTCTTGAAGAAATTTTGTATTTTCCGGAAAAATCTGTCGAGCTAAAAAATTGACTTGAGCGTTGTCACGGGGGTTTTTAAAATATATTATGTAGTTTGTATTCAGTGAAACGTCTCTCTGTCCTTTGCCTTGGTGGAACAAATTTTGTGTAATATAAAAGACACAAAAGACTTCGATGGTGGCTACCTTTTGTAAATATATCCACAACACCACCATTTGTTTCACGCATCAAATCTTCCAAAATTATTAATGTTGACCTTAAACCATCAAATTCGCTGAGCAATAATTTTACATTTGTTTATAATGTATTAATTTAAATTTCGCGATGGTGTTTGAAAAGCATCCCAGACGACATAGCGACAGAAGGCTTATCGGATTTGCAGCGACAATTAGTAACCCAGACAATCGTCTGTCTGGCTATTTTGTTTGAAAGAATGAATGATTCATCCGACCATTGGAAATCTTACCCTCAAATTTCATCCTCCCAGGTAAGTTAATAAATAGATTATAAGCTTATTTTTGCAATATGAATTTATTATTAGTTTAGACGGACAATGCGTGATCCTCTACTCCAGAGGTGAACGAAGATTATCATTCAAGAGGTTCACCACGTACCGAGCCCTGCAAGAGGAAGACATCCTATGCAAGTGGTGTGCTAGGCTTGAAACGAGTGTATGGTGCAAACACATGCACATTTATAATGTTACTTTGAAATGTACACGGTGCGAGACACCTATTTTACATAGGACACATATGGGGTGCCCGAGGCGCATACATCTAGGGCGACAAAAGGTGCCGTACAAAAGTTTGATATCGAAGGTCAATTAAAAGAGAAAGTTTGATATCAGAGGTCAATTAAAAGAGAAAGTTTGATATCAAAGGTCAATTAAATTAATTGATCATTAATCGGTCATTAATTCGCTTCACTATTTACCATGCCTTTCCACTTTAGTTTCATGTCAATCATCATTCGAAATGGTTGTGTTTGTGGATTTTCAAGGATTTAATTACGGTACAAAAATCACCAATGACTCATATAACCATATTATAGTTGGAGGTTTCACATGGACATTTACTCTGAAGGAATTAACTGAAAAATATTTTTCAAACCCTCTGCAGTAGTTGAAGGTAGTTCTTTTTCTATTTGTTTATTTTTTCGTGAAAAATTGATTATGTTTTTTATAGAAAGCAATAGAAGAATTACTAAATTACCTAGAGAACGCTTTTCAACCTAAAGATATTGTCGGTATAACAATGAACAATGAAAGCTTTCTATAAAAACCATTGGGAATATCATTTAGAAAATTTTCCGAAATATCAACTGACGCAATCTTGAACGTCATAGGAACAGTACTTTAAAGCAACAGCACTTTTTTCTCCAACGACAAGTTGAGAATTCGTGTTGATAGAGTGCGTTTACCGACAGGCCGTGGATTTTCAGCATTGGATGGAAAATGTGTAAATTTCACAGAATTTGGTGTTGCAAAAAATAGTATATGAATATGTAATTGAAAATATAAATAATCGGTGTTTAGGGTACGTGTTAGTTGTTGGTAAAGAGTATTGTGATAACAATTTCAACAAAAACTGTCCAAAAAATTATCAAGTTTAAAAGGTAAAATCCTTTTAGATAAAATATGGCTATGAAATTGTGGCAGGATGCTAATGTTGATTTAGACCTCAACAGTGGTAATTATACACGTAATGAAAACTTTCAAAAAATTTTGAATGGCTATGTGATTGTAGTTTATAATAACCGGTCGATTTGTATATTTTGTGTAATTTTATCTTAAAAAATTATCATTATAATGTCATACTAAGTTTAACAGGAACATTTTCTACCTCGTATTACTGGGATTTATATCATATTCGCTATTCCAGACCAGATAGACATAAGAATTGTCCCTATATTTGTCCGTGCTACCATTGACAACCTCCATGTAAAACCAATAGTGCTTTAATAAAATGCAATGATTGTCAACGTGATTTTCGAGGTGATACTTGCTTTAGCATTCACATTAGAAACAATGTTTGTAAAACAAATTATGAAATGTTCTAAGCGTGATAATGATAAACATATTTGGAAAAATAAAATTGGAGAAAAAGATGATTATGTTTACGGTGTAAGTTATTGTAGTCCGCAAAATAAGCCATTCAATAAATAAAGACAGATTTGATGCAAACAATAAATTAGGATTATTTATTTTCTATGATTTTGAAACCACACAAGTTAAAAAGTATGATAACAAAAACAGCACAGTTCATGAAGTCAATTTGTGTGTAACGCAGCAAGCTTGTTGCAATTGTTCAAAATTTTAACAATTAAATGAAAACGAAAGATGTGATTACTGCGGATTAAGACAAAATATTTTCTTTGACACTTTTGGAATACATTGCTGAAATATAAAAAACATTTAACATATATGCAATGGCTCATAATATGATGGCCGCTTAATATTGCAATACGTTTTTAAAATGTTTCACGATGGAAACCAAAAGTGAACTAAACTTATTACAATAATCAATCACATTTTTAGTCTTAATTTTATATACAATTACAATTATACAATTACCGTCATCTAAATTTCCGGAAGCTTTTAAATTTGAAGAAACAAATTTCTGCATTTTTTAAACACTTAATGAAAATTTCAATTATATTGGCCCTATTCCCGACGAACATTACTATGGCTGCGACATCATGAAAAGTAAAGAACGAGCCAATTTTTTAACGTGGCATTGAGAACAAGTTGCAAATAATTATATTTTTAATTTAAAAGACGAAATTTTAAAATATTGTATTTCAGATGTTAATATTCTCCGTAAAGGTTGTTTCAAATTTAGAGAATGTTTCTTATAAATTAATAATGTAGATTCGTTTTTGGATTCCTTAACTACTGCTTCAGCTTGCAATTTATTATTTCGTCCTAGTTTTCTTAAATTTGAAACTATTGGTATTATACCTAAAAACGGTTACCGTTGTAGCGACAATCAGTCTAAAACAGATATTACTTAAGGCTCTAGGGTACCGAATGAACTGTTCAGATTTGGTGAACTGTTAGTTGCATACGTTTTTAAGACCGGCATTTTGTGGCGCTGTCAATCATCCGACCTTCTCTACGGGGTCCCTAGTCCCTTTAGTCATAAAATGGAAATAATGTAAACAAACAGAATTTCACCACCGATGAGTTTCTCTTATTTCAGAGATTCAGATTCTAACTCAGTAGAAAGAAAAGTTCATTTTTCTCTTGATTTTGGACTTTTTTTTCTTTTTTTCTCTGCTTTTTAATTCCCATGACATTGGCGGTTTTAATTTTTTGGCAATAATGTCACTTTGAAGAAAAAGTCGAAAACAAATGATGCGTAATTATTGGAAAAAACAACGAAAAGGTTCTAAAACTGATCTTCTAAGCAAATCAAGTCTTGCAGGATGTAGTTTTCAGTCAATTGAATCGAGTTCCGATGACGATGAAGTGTTTATTATTGAGAAAGAAACTAGTCAAGAACAAAATTTTGTTACAAGTGGTCGAAGGATTGTTGATATAGGGCAATTATTTTTGGAATTAAAAAACATAAAACATAACATTTTTTCTTGTAGTTTTTTAAACATTAACATCATTCAAGAAACACATTTGGGGTTTTTGTGTTTTTAATACAAATGTAGTATGTGTGGGGCAATAGAAACTTTTAGTACCTAAAAAGAAAATCACACAAATGAAGTAAATGAAGCAGCTGTTTGTGGCACAGTAGCAATAGGCGCTGGTTATTCTCAACTAACAGAATTTTGCGCAGCTTTGAACATTCCACAACTTAATAAAAAAACATATATTAAAACAGAAAGAAAAATTTTTAGATAACGTTGCTTTGGACGAAATGTTAGCAGCCGGTCAAGAAGAGCGTGCATCGGCAATTGAAGCCGGTGAAATTGATGAAGATGGAGTACCTTACATTACGGTTGTCGTAGACGGTGCTTGGTCTAAACGTTCGTATAAATCAAATTACAACGCATCATCTGGTGTTGCAACAATAGTCAGTGCTAGAAGTAAAAAAAAAATTATATGTAGGAGTCAAAAAGAAAAATTGTAAAAAAATGTATGTATTATAAGAAAAAAAAACAAACGGCCCCTCCTCATAAATGTTTTCAAAATTGGAAAAATACTTCGACTTCGATGGAAGCTGCAAGTATTTTAGATGGATTTAAAAAATCAATAAACATGCATAATGTAAGATTTAAAAACCTTATAGGAGATGGTGATAGCAGTGTCTACAAAAAAATTCGTAATGCGAGACCCTATGTACCTAATTATTTCATTCAAAAAATTGAATGCCGAAATCATATACCACGAAATTTTTGTACCAAAATTAGAGAAATCGCTAAAACTCCCCGATCCGACATAAATATAAAAACATTCTTGCGCAACAATTACTTGAAATTTAGAACATAAAATACAGAAGAAACACGAAAGCTGTAAAATTCATCAAAAAACCGAAAATATTAATAGAAGTCATGCTGGTAATGGTCGAGAGATTCGGTTGAATGGGTCATTATTAGTTGACGATCTTTCAAGACAACAATACCGTATTTGACGGGTGTTGGTGTCATGGCTGTGAAAAAAGTTTTTCAACCAAACTTCTAACTTGAACAGTAAACATGATGCATTTTTTCTCAAACGCGAAAATACCTTTGCGAAAGAAGAAAAATTTCGCAAATTGGGATACAATTTACGGACTATTTGGGAGTGTGAATTCCGTAATAAAGTAAAAAATAATCCAAATTTAAATCGTTTGGTGAATGAACACAATTTAAATTCGTTTACACCGCTGAACCACAGAGATTGTTTCTTTGGAGATCGAGAAATGTGAGTAAGCTATATTGTAATGTAAGGAAAAAAAAATAATATTATGATCTTGAAACATTTTTAAGGTTTTAAAAAATCGAGAACTCTATGAAATTCTTACGGTAAAATTTGAGATGTTTTCAAAAACATAATTAACCTTGCAGTGTTCGAGTGAGGTCTGTTAGATTTTCTGAATTGTTTTTTGATATGATTTGGGCCCTATCGCAGATGTGGATGGTCGCCGCCAAAATTTTGATTTATTTCTTATATTTAGCCAGTTAAATTATGAACGAATATTCCAAAAAACTAGAACGTTTGCAAAAGCTTTATGATGAAGTACAGACAGATGAGGCAATTGAAGAGTTCGACATTGCGGGAGATTTTGGTTTTGAAATGGATTTATGGAAAACATTTCAATTGAAACTGAAACAGAACAAAATGCAGACGATGAAGAAAAGAACGATGGATCAGAGAAAATAATAGAAGATATACAAGACCAAAGACATGACCTAAGAGGACAGCAAGAACATTTATACTACAAAGCAAAAGATAATGTCAAGTGGAAAAAACATTCACCTTCGACAAACGTTAGAACACGTCAACATACTCAACTTCCAGGTCGGAAGGGAAATGGTAAGGATGAACATGATGGTAGCAAATACAAATATTTTCATCGAAAATATTTTATAAAATTACCAAGATAAAACTGAATGCAAAAATTCCGATACAATAGAAAAAATAAGAGCTCTCATTGGATTCTTGTACATGGCAGGTGTTTTCAAAGATGGAAAAAGAAAAATGAAAGATTTCTGGGCAACTGATGGAACAGGTGTTGAGGTATTTCCAGTGGCTATGGCTTATAAAAGATTTTAATTTTTACTGAGATGTTTGCGCTTTAATTCAATACACGACAGAGCAGAACGAGTAAAGTACGATCGACTCGCTGCAATTAGAGAATTTTTTGCAGAGTTTTCAGTATATTTGCAAGCTTGTTATACAGCTGGGGAATATCTTACTATAGATGAAATGTTATTTGCATTTAGAGGTCGTTACCGTTTTCGTATAAATATTATGCGGTAAAACTGGAAGTATACGTAGGTGAACAACCAGATGGCCCGTTCAAATATTCCCAAAAAGCTTCAGACGTAGTTGAACGCATGTGCTCTCCAGTTCACAATACGGGTCGTAACGTCACTATAAATAATTATAAAGATTTTTTGTTCAACCGAAGATGATTCGAAGTTAAAACCTCTGTGGAGACGGAACAACACCCGGTACGTCTCAATAAATGTCTTGCCGGAGAACAAAAGTGGTAGAATTTCTTGCGCGTACTGGGGCTGGATGACGACGGATGAGCCGGGTGAATTAGTAAGAGTTCAGGAAAAGCTAAACAGTAGACAGTATATATGTCGTAGTCATTGGGCGTAATGCGTCATTCCGCGGAAAGCCTAGTCTTTGGCCGTACTGCCGGCAGACGCTGTAATCAAATGAA
>NW_025400983.1:16458593-16460193 GCF_015345945.1 Tribolium madens | reverse complement strand
TTCATTTGATTACAGCGTCTGCCGGCAGTACGGCCAAAGACTAGGCTTTCCGCAGAATGACGCATTACGCCCAATGACTACGACATATAGATATACTAGAAAATGCGTTCTTGTCTTCGCTGCAGGCAATTTACGGCGAAGGTATGAATGCTATTTTCATACAGTGTTGCCAGATCTACCGCTAAAGCGGTATTTCTACCGTTTCCAGATTTAATCTACCGTCCTCCAGTTTTAACATGTTAAACTACCGCTTTTTTACATTTAATTCTCACCGTGAAAAATATATCTTTTTTCTTATTAAATAATTATTTGTCCACTATTCCTAAATATTTAGTTTTCAGAATCATATGTACTTACTGCACTCTAGTGGTGAATAGCGAGAATATCAATTCACTAATAATGCAGATTTTTATTTCAGGAACTTTGGGGGAACCACAGAATGAAAAACATTTGTTATGGGGGAATTTTTTAAATGTTCGGAATAAAAATCGGTATTTTACCCGTGAATTTCTTTGCGCCTGCTCAGTGGCTTTTAAAAGAGAAGCGGTATTATTTTCAGAGTATATTTGCCGTCAAATTGAAACGAAGACATTACGCTTCGTACTCTAGTTGTCGAATTTTTTTTTTTGGTGAGTTTTGTGACGTATTTTCACAACAGGTAAGAGGTTTTAAGAACAGTTAAGACGAGATACAAAGCAAGAAATTTACTTCTTTAAATTTAAAAATTAAAAGTTCTAAATTCACAATTAACGTTTAGGTGCAACAATGTTCGAGTCAGCGCCTTCGTGCAGCTTTCATCGTTGAGACAGTTCTGCTGAAGAGGAGGAAAAGACAAACAGACCGGAGACACCTCCAAAAAAACGAAAATATTATCAAACTTATAATCGTCGATGGGAAGATGAACCGGACCTCAGAGGATGGCTGCAGGCCAGTAAAAAGGTACTCCGTTTACCTTATTGTCGAAATTTATTTTAGCCATTTTATATTTAGGGACCACATAGTGCTTTCTGCAGTGCGTGCAATGTAGACATTAACATAAAAGCAGGAAAACTTCAACTTCAACGGCATGCAGAACGGGAGAAGCACAAGCAAGCGTGCCYAAGTAAACTCAAACAGAAGTCCTTAAAAGAGATGATGCCCACAGGACTGGACACCCAAGTTAAGGATGCAGAATTAAAACTAACAGCATTTGTCGTGGAACACAATTTACCAATGGCGATAATGAATCATCTTCCAGATTTAATACGATCGGTATGTCCTGATTCCAATATTGCAAAATCAATTAAATCAGGTCGAACTAAAACAACTAATATTATAAAAAATGTTACTGGAGCATACTCATCTCAGACTTTAATTGAAACTCTACGAGATAATAAATTTAGTTTGATTATCGACGAGACAACTGACAGAACAACAAAGAAACACTTATGCTTGGTAGCAAGAGTTCTTATTAACCATCGCATTGAAGATTGTTTTCTAACTGTTCTTCCCGTAGAAAATGCCCAAGCAGAAGTGTTATTTCAGCAAATTATTTCTTTTTTTGATACAAACAAAATTCCTTACAAATCAAATCTTGCTGGTTTTGCTGCGGATGGTGCAG
>NW_025400983.1:16434024-16456373 GCF_015345945.1 Tribolium madens | reverse complement strand
TAAACTTCCCCACTTTATAGAAACGGTTACAAGAGATATTCATAATTATTTTGCGAACAGTCCCAAACGAATTTCTGAATTTAAAGCATTTCAAGATTTTTGCAATGTAAAAGCTCATAAAATATTACATCCTGCACAGACACGGTGGTTATCATTACTGAGTGTAGTTGAAAGAATATTGGAACAATATAATGCTCTTGTCCTGTTTTTTACAGARATGTGCTACAATAACCCCAATGACGATCAGGCGCATAGTATTTTACAACATCTAAAAAATTCTGCTTATAAACTGTATTTGCAATTCCTACATTTTGCATTGCCTTTATTCGTTAATTTAAATAGACAGATGCAGTRTGAAAATCCCCAAATTAGTAATATTTATTCATCAGTCACAACAGTTGTTAAAACATTTTTGGACTACTTTGTAAAACCGAACATTTTACAAAATAATGAAGTTTATGATATTGATTACAGAAATCCAAGAAATATGTTACCTTTAGCAGAAATGTACTTTGGGGCTGCAGTAAACATAACCACTTTAAATGAGTCTGAATTGAATATTTTTAAAACAAACTGCCTTTCTTTTTACATAGAAGGCATTAGCCAATTTTAGAGCGATTTCCTCTAAAAAATAATTTGCTGAAGGATTTAAATTTTTTAATCCCCAGTTTGTCCGACAAAAAACAATTAATAGCATAGCTAAAATTGCATCAAAGTGGCCAAACCTGGTGACTGTTGATAAGTTACAGACAATGAGTGGCGGTATTTAAAAAATTTAGAATCGGTACCGAAAACCGACAATATTTTTGAATTTTGGTCCGAGATTGCAAACATAAAATATGGTGATAATAGACTTATGTTTAACAATTTAACAATTTATGTTTAACAATTTAACTGATTTTGTCTTTAATTTACTTATTTTACCGCACTCAAGCGCCAATGTAGAGCGAGTGTTTTCGACACTTAATTTACTTAAAACCAAACAAAGAAATAGGCTAGGTACAGACACCATTATAGGATTGTTACACAGCAAACGCCTCATAACAGGTACTTGTTTTAATTTTAAACCAAATAGTGATTTACGTCGATTAATGACAAAAGATATTTATAAACAAAATTAACTTATATTCACCTATATTCATTTACCTTTATAATTTACAGATATTATGTTATTCATATTCAATAGGTTAACTGTGTTGTTAATTGTAGTTATAMATTTTTGCTAATTGTATACAAGTTCATTTACCTAAAATAAATTATCTTTTTTTTAATAAAGTGTTTTTCGTGTTGATTGTTGTATTTTCTTAAAATCCGAATCTACAATCCTAAACGGAAATTTTCAAACAATAATTCATAGACGTGTATTAATTCAATCTCCCTGATTTCCCGCTAAGTTGCTGATATCTACCGCTATTTTGAGTAAACTTCTACCGCTGGGAAAAAATTTCATCTGGCAACACTGTTTTCATATACGATAATAGCCCAATACACACAGCTAGAATCGTGTCAGATTAGTTTTTGGAGCATCCATCGATTACTGTTCTAAGATTGCCAGCCAAGTCACCGGACCTCAACCCGATGACGTATTATGGTTCACCATTGGGGAGATCTAACGTAGGGGTTACTACTATTCTGTATTCACGTAAGTGTTGCCGCTAAGTAATATAACGAAGCCGAGGGTGACAAGTACCAGTGCACCAAAAACATTTCGCCTTCGATTTGGGTTGGGTGACGACACTTCTTCATGCAAAAAATATTCTCATATATAATTATTATTAGCCGTAGGATAGTAGGTCCATGTATCGTATTTTTATTATTTCATTTTATAAAACGATTTTATTTGTTAAATTATTTTAAATAAATTTTAAAATTTGAGTCTTTACATTTTTGTTTCCACTGATCCGGAATTCTGTTTCTCATTTGAAAGTTTTACGTCCCTATCTTCCTCTTACTCCGACAACATACAGTGACATGGAAAAACAAGGACAGACATATTGAGTAGGTATCGAAAACCCTCGATTTTCACAACAAAAGAAACAGGCACGAACATTCGGTTTGAAGGTGATTATGAAGATTTACAAAGGGTACGGTTTATGGCTTAGCGGCAACACCAGCGTGAATACTGTATATCAATAACATGTGACGTTCCATCAGCAAATTTTGCAATAATGGGAGCTCTAGGTGGAAAAGTAACAATGACAGAACTGCAAACGTTTTTTGAACATCCAGCGACAAACCAACCTGAATTATTATGAAATTGTTGGGCCACATTGAAAATATTAGTTGACAATGAAGGACACAAAATCGACTGAAATTTAATTACAAGGTTATTTGAATTACAAGAAGATGAAGGCCTCCATTTTGGCAACAAGCTTTCAAAAACACACGTCGAGTGGTAACGGCAGAAAATAAAGGTTTGTGGTGTTAGACTGCTTCGAAATAGTTAAAACATTGCTGTTTGTATTTTTAGGTTAAATTGGCAGTCCAAACATTAAACAAAAGTGTAGCTGATGTAATCGAGTTTTTAAAGAAGATGGGAGTTCCTAACTCTAAAATTCTCAAGGGACCATAAAATTTTTACGGACAATCAACAATTTGTTTGATCTATTAAATTCGACAACATATCTTTTACAAGAAAATATAATGTAGATACGTCAGATATAGAGATACGAGATCACGAATATGCTGTTCCCAACTTACCACATTTATTAACAGACTTAACGCAGAACGTGGTGGGTTACAAAAATGATGAAGCGGCAAATTACTTGTAACAATGCATCGTGGGGGATTGATTAGGCCTTCTGATAATTTGGTGTCAGATTATAAATTGCCTAATAATGACAAAAGTTTTACGACACATTTTGCCACATTGTCGCAATGAAAATATTTGCTGAAAACAAATATTTTAAAATATTAAATGATCATGTTCCCCATTGTTCTGTTTTCGAAGAGAGTCATGTTATGAGGCATATAAAAGCAGCAGTCATTTGCTACGTCTAAATTAGATTTTACCATGTGCCAAAGAAACAGAGAGAGAACGAGGCCCACTTTTGAGAAAAACACTTTCCAAAATTATTTTATTCAATTATCAAAAAAAGAATTTCAGTTATAACTTATTACCATAAGTCGTGAATAAGTTCTAATTTTTTTACACATAATTTTTTTTATCAAATTTCTTGAGACTGACCCTGATTTTAGAACAAAATTTCGAAGTCCTACTTCTGAATTCACTCTATGCACATGTGCAGAAATGGATTGCGCAGTTACAATTCGCATCACATACTGAAACGCAGGGGTTAGGAACTGTAATTTTTTTATTGTAGTTTATTACAATGAATATAGATGGCGCTAGATTTCAACCAACTAAATATTTCTAGTAACTTCTAAGTCACTAACATACTTTGGTTGGTGCACTTGATGTTGACATGTTAAACTTGAAACTGGGAAGCAGTCATTTCGATTTTAGCTGCGTTACTAGAATTAACAGACTGTTGTTTAATTTTTGGTTAAGAAGCCACATATTCATTATGAAACGGTGTTGTGTTCCACAGTGCAACAATAAAACCGCTCGCAGGTGAGTGAAATATTTTTTCAATAAGTCGAAGTTAATTTTTTCTACCCCCAAATCTAAAACACGGATTATCGTACTTATAAGTCGCTATGTGACCTTTTATATACATCTTGACAAGCCGTGACTAATACGCAAATTCGAAATGTTAATCGAATTTTTTACAATATTACCGTAATTACTTTAGAAAATATACCCAAACTAATTTTCTCGTTTGGAATAAAACGAGAACTTGTCACAATAATTACAAACAAAATGAATGCAGATGTTTCTGCGTTATTTTGTTTGAATCACAAAGATAGTGCTGCATTATTTATAGAGACGTCTGTCAATTTACTTATATGCTCCTGGCACGTTCCCAATTACCCCTTGCATTCTTAATTACTAGGGCCAGAATTTTTGCCGAAATTTCAAAATAACAATTCATAATTAATGGTGTCAAATTATTGATATTACGGCGAAAATATTGGTCGTATAAAAAAATTCAAATGAAAGTTGTATGTAATTTTCTAAAAAAATGACTCTTATATTTTTTTCTTAGAACCAATAAGAAAGCCGTAATTTCAAAATTAAGATTCTCGTGATTATCACAAATTTAAATAATTTATTATGAATCTTAATTTTAGAATTACGATGAATATATTGGTCGTATAAAAAAATCCTGAACAGACCTATCTTCCTGAATTTGACAGTAAAAGACATGCATTATTTGTACGGTCTGCAGTACAGACTCAATATTCCTTACAAAATATATTGGAGTGTTTTCAAAAATGAATTCAACACCAATTTCAATTTCACTCAAAGACTCAATGACCAGAATATAACACAAGAAAACAGACCCTTAATTCAGATTTAAAAAAAAATGCATCTAAAGAAGGCGGAAGCATTCTTTAAACTCCAAAAAAAAAAAAAACAAAGAGTAGAAGTTGAATGTTTCTCGTTCGATTACATGCAAAATCTTCCTCTATCCCACATGCCAGTATTTTACGCTCGCCAGCTTTAGTACCATGTTTTTGGTATACACAATTTAGGAAATGGTCAGTTTACAATAGGGTAGCAATGAAGTAAAATGTTACTACATTATTTTAATACCCATGATAGTGCATGCTGATCCCTGATATTGCTGAGCGATGAATGTCCCGGGCATTCATACTTGCCCAATGATCGGAATTTTGCTCTTATAGAAAAGAAAAAGCGAAAAACAGGACGAGTTAAACTACCAGACGAGTGCGACAAGTTAATTTGTAAAGCAAGAACAAAGCCTTTTGAGTTAGGTAGGCCAACAACATTTTTTTGATATTGAAGTCGTCCAAACCTCCCACGATGATAGAGAAACGCTCGTCAGATTGAAATAAATAAAGATGTGGACACTGACTGCCTCAACTTCGACAAATAACACTGAAGAAGTTGTAGAAGTGAAAATGAGAGAAATACATATACAATAATCACAAAGTCTCGCTAAGGGATTTAAAGGCCCCATAAGTCCTAAGGCCTGATTTACTAATTGAATGTAATACAATCTACCAAAGTTCGGGTTCATTCCCTGATTAAACAATTTAATCACTCAAATATTAATCAGAAAAACGCTTTCTAAAGCCTACTATTTAAGAACCAATCAAAATTTATATTATGTTTCATTTATTATTCCAAATTCGATTAATAAAACAATTTCTTTGCCAACACTAACGGCTTAGATGACTAATTGGTGCAAAGTTACAGACAAACCGATTTATATAACTTGGGCACAAAATATTAATACTATAACAGAAGCCTCACTCGAGACGAAAATTAGAGGAGGATGAAAGTGCACTACTCATTTAAAGGGCTATAGTCTTTAGTCGGCATTACCCGCAGCTTTCCGTACATGTGTGCAGCTCTATTGGCTATGATTTACAGGCGCGTTTTTAAGAAATATTGCAGTTGGGTGCACGTACACCTACACAATTTACAAATCTTTAATTTTTTAATCATTATTGTCTTAGGAGTATACATATTTACCATTGTTATAATTGATATTGGAATTGTTTTTGTTTTATATTTCAAACAACTTTTTTTTAATATAAAATTGACTGCCTTTTATTTTGTGAATAATGTTTAATGCTGATTCCTAGAAATTCATCTTTCAGGCCCGGTTTTATTCCAAGTAAGTATAAAATCTGTTAATTTGGCGATTTCCTTTATCTAGTAAACAGCTTTCCTGGAATTATTGTTCCTTTCAAGTCTGCAAGCAAAACATTTTTTTTAATCAGTCCAAACAGTAATTTATCGTCATTCACTAGGCATTAATATCAATTCGTTTCGTTTTCGTTTTAATTCTAAGTTAAAAAGACATGAAATAAGTAGTGCCGTTCGCAATTGGACTATTATTATTTAGACAAAATAACAAAATGTTATGAATTAAAAAAACACTTTCATTTTGCAATATTGTTTTAATTCTTCCATTGCATTGATGAGAACTTTTTCAGCTCTTTACCCTTACAAGTTCCTACTTATCAAATTAAACCGTGTATTTTTTATTTAACGTACATACCGAGTGGGGTATCCGTTACGCCCAAAAAGAAAATCCCCACTTCTAATTAAATAAAATTGTTGAATTTTTTCACACTGACCTGGGCAAGGTACATTCTCTAATTTTTTGGTAATTTTTCATTCACAAATAAAGCCAAAAAAAAATTAAAAATAATTTTCTCCCAAAAAATTTAATTCTAATTTTTATACTGACCTACGCAGATTCACTTCCTACAATTGTTTACAAAATCAGAAAAAAATACCAATTAGATTTTGAATTAAACGCAATTTTCTATCTTAACTTTGAAAATCATTTTTATTTATGACCTGCTACTTGTGCCATCGTGGTGACAATGGTGAACTGCAATTAGGGTAAGATTCCAAGGTTTACAACAAAAAGACCCTCTAAAGCGGTCGGCTACCAGTAAATGATTCTTTTGTTGGCAAATTATACCATTTTGTCATAAATCACGGGTCTGGTTTATGTTTCAATAAAAAAAGCGATTATTTGGTTAACCAAGTCAAAATTTGAAATTGTGATATCAAAGTTTGATGCGCTGACAGGTACAGATTCATTTAGTGTAACAACTTTATAGGTAAATTAACAGAAAGTATTCATAAAACACATAAAACTGTTACGAACTCATTTATTATCCAAAAAATGAGAAAAAATCTCAAATTATTATAGTTTTAATTAATTTGAAGTCGCGATTTATCAAGTTCGCGTAACCGATGCCCCACCCGGTACATTTAAGTTCACTACATAAAGCTACAGTCGAAACAGAATAAATACCTACATGACGTTAAGATTTAGTTAATTTTTTTACATATGGAAACCGCATCTCTAGTCCCATTTAAACGCACACATCTTAAGTGCACTACTGGATTAAATACCCGAGGTCACTGGAGCGACCGGCGAATAATTGTGGACCTAACCTAACTATCTCAAAGTTGTTCTAAAAATTGTAATTATTTTTCAGTGTTTTTTTCTTTTTGAAAACGCAAGTGCCCAAAATTCAGGTATTCTACAGTTTTGTAATTTTTCAACATCACAATACCGAACGGCGCACATGTTGATATTAAACGCAAAAAATCTACAATAAACAAAAAAACTTACCGATTAAAGCTTCGTGTTGCAATGACGTCTAAACTGGGTAGAATTCCATCAATGGTGATCCATGTTTATAATTTTCCAGTTTGAAAACTACCACAAAACACAATTACACTCCACAAACACCAACACGCACAGAAGTCAAGGAACAACTGAATAACTGATGATTGATGACGTAGAATCTGATGTGGTGATGTGACTTGCGCCTTGCAGTCCATGTTTCGTTGCAATAGGTAAAGGTCAGTGAATCGTAGAAGGATATTGAATCTAGGTACGGAAACCAAACATTGCTAAAAAATGTTTATTATAATTATTAACAACTATGATGACATCCTACTAATGGATTGCGCTTTGCCAATACTTACGCGTGTAAACGCTGTTGTCAACATGGTTATGCAACCACCAATTCGCAATCCATTCGCAAGTGGCAGAATGCATTGGAACTTGTATGAAATACAATGGGAAAATTAGTTTTAATAAAATATCTACAATAGTTGAATTTGTTTACATCAAGTGAATTACTTTGATTGTAAGGTAGTATTACAATTAATTCATTATACAGAGTGCGCCAGAACTGGCGCCCCAGAGAAAAATAAGGTAAGATACCAGGAACATGGCAAAAATGTTTAAAAAAATTTATCTATAAAAATTTAGAAGTTATGACGGTTTAAAGTTTGCACTTTGACTCTATTTATTTCTGTTGGACCTGGAAATTATTTTCCAAGTTTTTTTGCTATAGGCTATTAAAAGAGGAAACAAGAAAGCTGTATCTTAAATTATAACTCTGTTCAATGTTATTTGTGGCTTTTATTGGCAAAATTTTTGTTCCTTTACTAAATAATTGTAAAAAAAAACATATACA
Source organism: Tribolium madens (assembly GCF_015345945.1). Lineage (NCBI taxonomy): Eukaryota > Metazoa > Arthropoda > Insecta > Coleoptera > Tenebrionidae > Tribolium > Tribolium madens. Next base: position 16,448,324 of record NW_025400983.1, on the reverse strand, counting down.
AGATTATATAAAAATGTCAACTGTCAAAAAATAAATGTCAAATGACAGATGGAATTTTTTAAACATTTTTTTCATGTTCCTGGTATCTTACCTTACTTAAAATTTATCTCTGGGGCGCGAGTTCTGGCGCACCCTGCATAAACAAGAATACCGTGTGATAATGACATTATAATAAACTGCGTGCAACAAAAACTTTTTGTAAGCCCATTTAAATTAGGCGGTAGTAGGATTATTATCGAATCCTCCTCTGGATCGTATCGGAAAAAAAAATTGATGTGGTCCTGACTTTGAATTTGTAGATAAAAATGTACTTAATTTGAATATTTGTTGTTTTTAACATCATTAAATAAATTCCCAACACTACACATGGAGATTAGCAAACCAAAAAACCCATTTTTTTCTCATTAGACCCATTAGTTGCTACCATTGTGTTTAATGTGTTGCCTACCCATGTTGACATCAAAATTTTGAGCTCAAACGCAGTCTATAGTAAGATGTCAATGCTATGATACAACAATATGTTAATATGTTTATATTTTTAATAAATAAATTCATTCATTACTTTTTGTTCTTTTTATCGTATGATTTTTTTATATTTAATGTCTAAATCAATGAATGCAACTCTGCAATTCTCTTTTTATCACAGAATGGTTCTGGGTTATATATAAATTTTTATTTCTCAATAAAGTTTTTGACATTTCTCTACGCCACTTCTTTGACTACATAAATATCAACATAACTTCAAATAATATTAGATGTTCATTTAATAATAAATTAAATTAATTAATTAAATTAATAATTAATTCAACAGTTAAAAGCCATTGAGAGACAATCAGAAACTAATAACACTGGTTTGTAAATAACATAGCTTTATTGGTGATTAAATAATATTAATTTTTTTTAAGTCTTAAAGAATTAAAGTTTTTCAAAATAGTTTTTTATTAATAATAATTGTTATAAACAATGCGAATATTTATAACCGTCTGATATGTACATACATACCGGGTGAATAAAAAGTATGAAACCAAGCATTTTTTTCATAAACTAACCACTTCACAGAAAAAATTAGTGTAGCGTAAAGGACAATTAAAATGTGACCATTTATCAAGAATAACATTTTTCGAAATTTCTTTTAGTTTTCAAGTTATGGAAAAAAATATTTTTTTTTTAAGGCAACACACCATGATAATTTTTTTAATTGAAGATTATGATCAAAAAATGTACTCCAATTAAATAAAATTGTTTTTATTATCTATTATCTAAATTGTTAATGTTGCGTTCCGAGCTCATCACAAAGATTTTTCGAACTTAACCGAAGAGGTCATTTCATGCATTTGGTCCTTGGAGAACCCGGTTTTTTGTGCAGGTGCTTTGAGGTTTCCGAATGAATAAAAAAATCTAATTAGAACTCATTTTCTTCGATTTTTAGACTATTCAAAACCACCCCAAAGTAACGCAACTTTAATTATTTATTTAAAAAAAATACTGGCTAAAAAACAATTTTATTTAATTAGAGTTCATTTTTATCATGGTGAGTTGCTATTTAAAAAAAATTACAAAACTTGACAACCAAAAGAAATTTCGAAAAATGTTATTCTTGATAAATAGTCACAATTGAATTGTACTTTACTCTACACTAATTATTTTTTTCGCAAAGTGGTTAGTTTACAAAAAAACGCCTAGTTCCATGCTTTTTATTCACCTAGAATAAAAATTACTACTGCTAGTTATTATGGTTCCAATTGCATCAGTAATGTATCTTTCCATATTTATTTATCCCCCGCATAATTTATCCGACAATTGGAGTTTTCAAATGTCTGTAAAAACTACTTCCTTCGAAAAATTTCAAAATTCGCGCCACGATTGTCACCGTTGAAGCATCTAAATTGCGTCATCTTCTATCTGCCTTTATTTTCTGTGTATAATCGTGCGCAAACAATCTACTAAACGTCCGAAAATTAAAAGAAGAGCGGTCTAAAGAATGTAGAAAATGTAAAACGCGTGCCCCTATCCTAACAAAACGCTGCGATAATGTTAGTCCACCTTTTAAGTAAGTTGTATCATATTAATCTACCGCAACGCTATAGTACGTGTCACTCAGTAACCCAAATCCTTAATACACATCGCATCGCGACAGATTTATTACTTTTAACATGMACAACTGGAGCACGTCTGACTGTTTACTATCGGTTTTTTGTATTGCATGTACAATGCAGTGGCGTGGTCAGTATTTGCCTATAGGTTGAGATGGTCACGTGCATTATTTGAAAGAATACTACAAGAAAATGTTTAGCAAAAAMGYAAAAACTATTCGCAGTGGCGCGCGAGAAATAATTGCAAATGTTATTAATATGTGCGAATTAGAAGCATCCAACAATGCACTACTTTTGCCTTTAGCTGCCAAACCAAAAAGAGTTTCAGCTTATACTGGCATGTCAGAAGCGACAGTAAAAAGAATTAAAAACGAAGATAGGAAAAGAAAATCTGAAAATCCTGAAGAGACCCTAASATCGCCCGGAAAAAAAAAGATCACGACCTACAATAACAGACAAAATTGATGACTTTGATTTTCAAATAATCAGAAGGGAAATTGAAGATTTTTATTTAAATAAAAAAATTGTACCAACATGTGCAAGACTTTTGGCGGCTATACGCACGAAAATTGATTTCCCATTCTGTAAAGTTACCTTAAATAAATTATTACGCCTAAAAGGATTTTTTTGGAGAAAGTGCCAAAATAAAAGAAAAATTTTAATGGAAAGACCCGAAATCATGCATTGGAGGTCAAAATATATTACGGCAATAAGGCGTTATCAGGCTGAGAACAAACTTATCATATATTTGGATGAAACTTGGGTTGACAATGACATGACAGTCAAAAAGTGCTGGCAAAGCAAAGATGTGTTTGGTGTTAAAGGAGGTATTCGTTCTTCAGGACGTTTAATAGTAGTTCAATTCAAGGATTCGTACAAAAGGCTCAATTAGTGTTCAAAGCGGGATCAACCACTGGAGACTATCACGGCCAGATGAATAAAGAAAACTTTGAGAAATGGCTAAAAGAACATCTATTTCCCAATATTCCCCATGGATGTGTTATATGTGTTTTGGATAATGCTCCATATCATTCGGAGCAAATAAATAAAGTTCCTAAAAAATATTCAACGAAAAAAACTATGATTGAATGGTTAATTAAAAACAATATACCTTTTGACCCATCCCAAAGAAAAATGGACTTGTTGGATATAATTAGTAAACATTTAGCAAGTCAACCAAAAGAAAAAGAATATAAAATTGACGAGCTTATTCGACAAAATGGACATATACCCATTCGCCTTCCTCCTTATGTGTGCGAACTCAATCCAATAGAGCTTGCTTGGGCCGATGTGAAGCGGTATATTCGTGATCGCAATACTACAGAGGATTTGGGAATTAAAAATTTGATAGACTTAACCTATGAAGCCATTGCGTCTATTACAGTGGAGAGCTATGTTGGACATGTAAGAAAAATAGAAGAAGCATATTGGGAGAAAGACAGACTAATTGAAGAAAGAGTAGATGAAATTATAATTCAATTATGAGAAGACTCAGAGAGTGACGATTTTGAATTTTCATCATCTTCGGATGAGGAAAGCTCGGAGAATGATTTAGAAGGCATACGTCCTTTATACGAAGCCGGTCCATCGTCTCGTTCCGACAATAATTAATTTGTCATCATTTAATTGAGATTAATTTTTTTTTGTTCCAAAGAATACCAAAGAATATTTTTGTTTAATTTTATTTATGTTTTATGTGTTTTTTATTGTTATGAATTTAATCTTTGTTTTAATATGATAATTTCTGAAACAGTTCCATACTTTAATATAAACGGTGTTTTTTTAAATTTGGCGTCAAAGCTATGCATGAAAGTTCGATTGTGAACGAACTATTCTATTGAAAGTTATTAATCTGACATTTGACACATTGCCGGGCGTATTAAAATTGTGGTCCGTTCACAACACACTCATGTCACCGCCAYCTATGACGCCAAATTTAAATAAACACCTTTTATAAGTTTTGCATTCGCCGCCTATGATTTTCGAGTTATCTGCTCCGCCCGTAGATTGCCTCTCCCTTTCCCCACCGGTCAATTTTGGGTGTACGCATTGGCTCTGCCTATAAATATCCTTCTAGGATTCTCTGACCTTTAACTCGAATAGCTTGAACACGTGCATTTTAATGCAAACGCAATCCACTATACACCACAATATGCAACGTCCTCTAACTCCAGTTCCATTCTCATTTGTTTCACACAAACTCTTGCTGCAAAAATTGTGAAGCAAACTATAGTGGTGTAAACTATAAAAATAGTAGTAACAATGCGTTTCAGTAAACAACTCAATTTTGTTCAGTATAAAATGATAAATGATTAGTATTTATTTTAATACTAATTTTAATTTTTGCACAGTAAAGAAAACTAGGTAGAAAGTCTTAGGTATTAACATTGATTTATAAATAAAAATTTTCATAATCTCAAGCAATTAAATAATTACTGTTTAGACACAAAACGAATAATACCACAGGAATTCCGAGTGAAATTACTCGGAGGTTGCAAAGTAATTGCTTTTTGAATACCTACTAAGAAATGCAGGTAGGTTCTTAAAATCCTAAATTGTCAATTTGTTCCCAACATGCTGTGAACAGAATTTACATTTTCATCTAATTCTCAGACAGTTTTGATGATGTATAAATCAGAAGATATTAAGTATATTTAAATCTAATAAAGTGCACAACCATGTACTATTATACAGAGTCGAAAAGTATGGATACAGTTAAATATTATAAAAACTATTTATCAAAACTTATTGAAATTTGGTATATGCCTAAAAGTATTTAAATTCCATGGCCTCAAATGTTTATCTCCATTTGTTCTGGATATACTTGATTTTTTTTATGTCAAGACTGGTCAAATTCAATATTTTTAAGAAGAGCATTTTTTCTGAGTTCTGTGATCTAACACATGCAAACCTTATTTTAATCGAAAATTATCCAACTACATAAGTAAATATTGAAAAATGATTTTGATTATGAATTTCAAAATTAATAAAACATAGTTATCGCGTGACTGACACAAGGAAATTGACAAGACTGGAAACACAATTTTTAAGGTTATTGTCTATCTACCATTGGAAAACGCTTTCAAGCCTTTTTGGAGCTTTTCTATACAGGAAACATTGTCTTTACAAAAGAAGTATTTTTCCCAAATTCGTCATAAATGAAAATCAGATCTGTTTTCTCATCGTTCGAATGCATTTTGAAATTTTGCTACTGTCAGTTTTGACATGGTTGTGACAAATAAAATTATCGAAGCAAAGCTATCGTGGATTCATAATTCGATTTTTCAAACCATGCGTGTTCAAACGAACAATTTTCATTTTTTTTATAAAATTTAACATTTCGACAAGTTTGTCGCAATAGTGCACCGACCCGAACAGACACTTACGCGCGATTAGCAACGATCAGCGGAATGTCTTAATTGGGTCATTATGCCAGCGACAAACAAACAATCATCGATATAGTTTTATAAAGTAAATTGGTAATTCATCATTAAGGTAGCCAATGTTTTAGATTTACTGTTTTAGTTTAAGTTGGAAATTGTATATAATCAAATTATTTTTATAATAAATCGAGTTTTTATAATAGTACAACAGCGACTGTTATTTGCTCCACAACCCTTAAGCTTCGCCGAACAATGCGATATCTAAAATATCCACGTTAACTTTGCAAATGTATGACCACCATTTATTTTCCAAACATCTTTGATACCTTATTTGGTCAACAGCCCACTCTGGTAGAAAGACTGATTTGGTGTTTTTAATCAAAGTTATCATTTATTTGTTGTTTTTGAATATTTTTTTTAGTTTTGTTGTTTTATTAAAAAAGTTTACAACTACAAATTTGTTTATATATTTTTTATTATCATTATATTTTATTGTTTATATAAAAAAGTTTTTAATTTGATTAATCCCCAGAACCCCCACCCCCCCCAGTTGAAACTTCTAGATCCGCCCTCGACGTGTTGTCATTTTGTTGGTGATTAAGTATGTCTCCATGGCCATGTCACTAACGAAATTTACCTACTTTTCCTAGAATTGGGGTTGTTTTTGTTTGGAAAGTTTAAATCGCTTTATTGTGTCTGTTTTGAAAATCCTTATTAATGGAAATACCTGATCCTCTAGTCATGTCATGAGTCATCGAACTGACCAAACTAGCATCTCTATAAGGACCAGGAAAAACAATTAAATTTTTATTGTACAAACACATTTTAGACCAATATTCACGAAAGATATTATGTCTAGTGTTCGGTTTTTATTGTTAGAAATTTAAACAGGTACTCGTTGAATATTTAATTTTAAAACAAAAGTTTCCTAAAAACATGAATCAAAAAATAGTATATAAAAGGTTATGCCTCAAAAAAAAATATTCATTTCAAAATAATGGTACAACAGTATACATATTAAGCATTAAGAACGGTAAGTCCTTAACATTCGTGATGCTTCTGACATTTTTTGCGTGATTGATTTTTGTAATTTTTTTTTTAATAAAATACATTTAAAAAATGTTTCAAAACGACAAAGTATTTTGCCGTTCTAGAACATTTTTGAATGCTTACCGACTTAGCAACAATAAACAAAATACTTACCGACGAGTTTGGAATACCAACGAGTAAATCCAACTTACTGCCTTGAAAACAGACGTGGTAAACAATCAAATAGAGATCAATTGCGCAAAAACAATTTTGTTGATCTTTAGGAAATTTATCACTGTCTAAAATTATTGTCCTTATTTCAGAATCACTTTGTAGTTGCTTATTATAGAGTTATACAGGGTGTTCCGTCTAAATCCCACTTTAGAAGTATTGGGAGTTGGAATAATCGTATTTATTTAAAAATTGGTACATAGCCATAAACCATTAAGTCCTCCTAAATGAAAATATTTTCAAGATGGCGAAACTTCCGGTTATACCGGAAGTCGGACTCAATTTGTTATTTTAAATGGAAAGATATATTGTTAACTGCGTTTTTGGATTAACCGGGTTATTTTAAGGGAGTTTTCATCAGCTTTCCCTATACCTAAATTTAGCCATTTTTTAAATATTTGGAGTTTTTCAAAAATTTTTGGATTTGCACCTTCCACTTTAAAAATCGGTAACTCTGCTATTTTTTAAGATTTTAAATTCGTTTTTTTGGCGTTTGAAAGAGAAAGTTTAGATCTTTCTTTCGGTGTTTTCAAATTTTGGAAAAAAATTAACAAACCATAAAATTTTAAGGTTACTTTTGTAATAATTCAAATACCCACAACTCAATTTTTTCAAATAAAATACTCCAATTTTTATTTTACTAAATGGAGGAGAATTTAATTCTGCATCGATCTGTATTAACATTCCCTATACCTAACTTTAATAATTTGTAAGTTATGGTGACTTTATGTTGAGACGGCCAAAAATCAGTTATTAGCCACATTCGTATAGTTTGCTATGGAAATAAAAAATGTCAAAATTGTTTCTCAATAAATGTCGACAGTGACTTATTATTTGACAAATAGTGCCAAAATATGGAGAGTCAAAGCAACTCAAACTTAGATTTAATTAATTTATTTTGTATTTACGGAAAGTGTAACAAAATTATGTCGTTCATTAAACAAAAATAATTTTTTCACTTGTTAGCTTTAAATAATGATCGCATGGTAGAACCTATCAATAATAATTAAGTTTGCATAACTTTGATTCTCCATATTTTGGCACTATTTGGCAAATAATAAGTCACTGTCGACGTTTACTGAGAAACAATTTTGACATTTTTGATTTCCATAGCAAACTATGTGAAAACGGATATGGCTAGTAATAAATTTTCTGTAGTATTAAAAAAAAATCCATAACTTGAAAATTATTAAATTTAGGTATAGGGAATGTTAATACAGATCAATGCACAATTAAATTCTCTTCTATTTAGTAAAATAAAAATTGGGGTATTTCATTTGAAAAAATTGAGTTATGAGTATTTGAATTATTACAAAAGTAACCTTAAAATTTTGGGATATGTTATTTTTTTTCAAAATTTGAAAACACCAGAAAAAGAATCAAAGCTTTCTCTTTCAAACGCCAAAAAAACGAATTTAAAATCTTAAAAAATGGCAGAGTTACCGGTTTTTAAAGTGGAAGGTGCAAATCCAAAAATTTTTGAAAGACTCCAAATATTTCAAAAACGGCTAAATTTAGGTATAGGGAAAGCTGATAAAAACTCCCTTAAAATAACCCGATTAATCCAAAAACGCAGTAAAAAATATACCTCTCCATTTAAAATAAGAAAGTTGAGACCGACTTCCGGTATAACCGGAAGTGCCGCCATCTTGAAAATATTTTAATTTAGGAGGACTTATTGGTTTATGGCTATGTACCAATTTTCAAATAAATACAATTATTCCAACTCCCAATACTTCTAAAGTGGGGTTTAGACGGAACACCCTGTAGATATAAACCTTCTAGTTACAAATTTTATAATAAACGAATAAATTTAAAAAATCTTCATCCAATTTACAGAAAGAAAATTAGAATCTTATTAAAGATTAAACTAATTTAAATTAAGCTTTATTTACCTTGCTTTGATTAAAGTCACATTAATCACAAATTAAAATTTAATTGCATTTAGATACTCTGCAACCATTATCTTAATTGTTTTAAATATTTTTTTGTGATACGTAATTTTTATTTGATCATATCCGTGTCCTCCTTCAACTTTCGCAAAGCTGATCTTGTTGGATTATACAAAGCACATACAAATCTTTGTCGGATATAAATTGGATTTCTTAGAATCCTCTACCGATGTTAAACTTGCGTGTATTATCAAAATAGCTTTTCCTGTAAGTTTGTGATTTATTTTAGTAAATCAAAAAAAAATCGTTAGCGACTTAAGATTCCGTCATTACAATTTTTTTTTCATTACAATATTTTATTTTGTTCAGTATTAAATATTTAATTAATCTTTGCACAATAAAAATACCTAATAAACGTTCGGTATTTTTAATCAAAATTAACAAAATAACTATGTAAGGGAGTTACACCTCCTAAAAGGAATGCGTTTTTTAAGAGGTTTTTTCCAATATACAATAAATGTCATTTTTTTATCAAGGGTGTCTTAAACAGTAAAACAAATTTAATTTTTAATTTTTAAGCCGTTTATGGTTTGTAACATAGATTTTAAAACTGATTATACTCAATATCGGTAAATTGTATCGAAAAAACGCAAAACACCTTTTTTATGAAAAACTATGAAATTTAAAATTTTGTTGTCGAAAATGGCATGAAACTATAGTCAAAATAGTTAAAGTACTTTTTAACCTAAACCCACTCAGTTTAAGAAGCCCCTGATTAAAAATTTCAACATTTTATTTTTGAATTCTTTAAAGTATACCCATAAAGGTTATCACCTGTACCAAATTTTGTAATTTTATCTAAAATGGTTTTGGAATTATTGGAAAAACACCCATCAAAAGACGCACTCCTTTAAGGAAGTGTAGCTCCCTTGCGTAGCATTTTTCAATACATGTTCATAGGAAACTTTTGTCTTAAAATTGAATATTCCATCTTCTGTTTAAATTTGTAACAGTAAAAACAGAACACCTTGTATATTACTGTATATTAGAGGGTGGTATATGTATTAGCAAGGGCCCCTACGCCAGAATGATTTTAGCAAGGACTGGAAGCAGTCCGCAAATGATAATCACTAATCAGTCTAATCAGCTAGCGTACGATACTCTTTGCACTGCTGTGCTCCTAATACCACAATTTTGTTTTTCCAATATTACGGTTTTGCTCGAAAACATTTTGTTTGAAAATTAAATTAGGTGATTGATCATTTTTTAAACAGTCAGCAGCTAATCGTAATGAGAAAAAATGTAAGTTTGATGCTATTGATTGATTTGAAATTTTTTCTCATTACGATTAGGTTCTAAGCAACTACACCGACTAATTTTTTCACAAATGTATCCTACTCATCAGTAGCGCGCGAGGTACTTGAAATATAACAAACGGCCACATTTCAGTACCGCGCGTGGTCAACATTTCCTAATCCCATTAAAAAGCTACGGCAACTTTACTATGACAATATTTTGGGCACTTAACTTTGAGTTTTGTTCCCTGTAATTACCTGAAAATGTTTGATTCAACAGTGAGTGGTGAGTGCATCAATGAACAATTGAATCAAATTTTCACAAACTAGAAAACCCACTTTCTTTCGTCTTTAACATGCAATTATTTTGTAAATTTGGCAAACAATTTATATAATCTACCACAAAAATTAAAAATAATCCACACTCTTAATATGACAGATCAACAATATAGTTATTTGGGTAGCTTTAAATATTCCCGAAACAGGTAATAAACTTTCTAAACATTAGGTAAAGACTAATCCTATCCGGCGCGTAAATAATGAGTAGGATTAAAATAACTCTTCATTCCCAGGTAAGAAAGCTAAATCGCGCGCCCTAATGACAAATCAGCATCATGTAGACACAAATACGTGTGTTAATTTTAACATGTAACACATCTCGATAAATAATACATTTTTTCTATTTGTAACTTTTCACGAAAAGCTTTCAAATTTGGAAAAGATAACATATCAAAACAGAACTAGGTACATTACTTGGGGTTATTCTGTATTCTGCAACTCTTTAATGTAATTATTGAATCTTGTATAAATGTTCATTTATAAAACAGTTTACATTTACTGATAAAACTAAAGGTACTCATTTATATTATAAAAAAAATACTTCTTATTGAAGTGGGTAAGTAGGTGATAATGCAGCAAAAACATTTTACTGTACACTGCTGGTTGCATTGTTGACAACCAAATGGCAGCTCCTTTAGAGTAAATTTTAGTACATACATGTTTTAGAGTAAACCGTTCTGTCGGTCTGTCCGTTGAAGAAGATAAATTTATATGACATTTATGGTAAATGATCCGTTGTAGAGAGAATTTTTTACATTACATTCCTGTCTATTAGTTACGTTCCTACAACAATGTCCGTTATCAAGAGGTGTCAGCTATCTAGAGGTGTCCGTTAAGGGAAGTTTTACTGTATTATTATCTAGAGGCGAATGATTCGAAAAAAAACCGCTTGGTATCATACTTTATATTCACCCCTGTATGAGTCCAAGATTTATAAAGTTAGAAGATTGCCTCATAACTTGGAGTGAGAGACACTAAAGAGCGAGTAAGATGGCTATATAGGGTCGTCAGTGGAGTGATGCTCGAACACCCGCAGGTTGCAGACTGTCATTAAGAAGGTGACCAACCATCCTGACATGTTTAGGTTTTTATTGTCTTGTCCTGTTTTACATTTATGTCTCGATTTAAGGACCAACACACCAAAGTGTGCAATTTTTTGAGATTTTCATTTGCAGCAAAAACAAGTTAAAGTCTTCTTTTTGTTGTCAATTTTGATTTTGAATTGTTGGTCATCTTATGTCAGATTTGTGTAATTGTGTTGTTATTATTATTGTGCTGCATGTTGCATTATTTACGACATCTTTTTTTATAGATCTTGCATGCTTCTAGCCTTATTTTTAAAATCCTGTAAGCGGCAGGACCAGTTTAAATAAAAAGAAGATTATAAAGGTTTGTAAGAATTATTCAAGTAACATTAGAATCGCATTTTAGGTGTTAGTAATTGATGTTTGTTATTAGAAAACGTACTTTGATAATGTAACCATATGGTCACTTTGCTTATTTACGAAATGTTACAAATTTAAGGTTTATTCAAAAAAAATCGTCTTCCGATGAGGATTCTGTTGTTACTTCTGGATAATCTGTCTCAGATATAACTTCTCCTGTTTCATCTGCTAAACAACTCTTTTTTGAATCAATTTCTGAAACCAAAACTCTAGCAAAAATAAAATTTTGATCATTTTCATCTGTTTCACTTTCGAAATAGTCAGATAAGTCTGAATGAAATATTTTTTCAGGAGGTAGACGAAATTTATCCCGCTTTTCAGGCATGTTTGTTTTTTTTTATATAAAAACACCTTGTCTTGATTAAAAATAAGTTCATAATCTGTTTAAAAAATAAGTACTTTAGAGGCATTGCAACCATATGGTTACGTATAAATTTAATTGCAAAAAACATCAAACTATTTCTAGATTGAACTAAACTAAGTTACTAGAACTGTCATTCTATTCATAATAAATGCCCCAACATCAAAATTTTCATAAAAGTTTGTTTTACTTAGCGAAAATCTATGCTAACATAACCGAAAAAGTTTACTTGAAAATTTAAAAGTTTAAAAAAATATGATAGGTGGTGCTGTTCCTACCATTTTATAAAGGTAGTAACCATACGGTAACATCGCCAGAAATAGGCGGAAAATGCCTGGTTTTAAAATAGAGACATTTGAATTCAATATCAATATCGCAAAAACTAGCTTCGTGTTCAGCGGGTAATTTTACGTCTAAAAAAACATGTTTCAAGCGTTTTTAAACTCAAATAATTCGTAAGTTTAAACTTGACCCAATAACGTTTTGTGCACTTTTTTGAGTCTTTAAGATCACTACAAATGTAAAAAACGTTATATGGATCCATTTTATAGTTAAAATTTTATTGATTTTTGTCAAGATTTTGTTCGATTTTTGGCATCCGGAGCGGTCTATTTATAATAACTCCGGACTTTGTCGAGATAACCTTAAATAGCTATCGAGATAAATAGTTATGGAGAAAATTTCTGATAAACAAAATAAAGAAAAATTAATAAAATTATAAATTAAAATATTGCAAGTTTTAACAAAATAAATTTATTTTTTTTATTTTATTAATGAAACAGTGATTAGTTTGACAACTACTGTCATGGGTTTCCAAAAATTAAATAATTAAATGTGTATTTTTTGTATATTGTGTTGTGTGACTTTTGTATATTTGGGTGCGTACATTAGGCGCAAGCCTCGTAAAGTCATGTGAAACACCCTGTATATTTTATTTATTTTACCCTTAATAAAAAATATTTTAGTTTTTTAACTTACTAATATGTTTGGTTACATACACTGTGTCAATTTTAAAACTTGCAATCGGCAATTTCTCTCAACTGAAAAAGTTATTAATAATCACTCAAAACCGTTTTGTGGTTCCTAGGGGGAATTAAAATGACGTGATAAGTGACACACCTCCACCCACCCTTGAATATAGTAAAAAAATGAAAATTTAACGTCTTCGTTTTTGAATAATTGGAAAAATAACTTTACCAAATAGGCTGTTGTATGACATTTTTGAAAAGCGCTTGTTATGGGCTTTCCAACGATGTATCGCAAGTAGGGTCGTGTCATTTAAAATTTTCAACTTAAGGTGGCTGTGGCTTGAAGGGTGGGTGGAGGAGCGTCACTTACCATTTTGATTTTTGATAAAAACTACCGAAACGGTTTTGAGTGATTCTCAATAACTTTTTTAGTTCTAGCAGGGCCGTAACCAGGATTTTATTTCGGGGGGGGTTTCTTGTTGGCCCATGAAAATGAAATGAAAAAAGGCGGATTAAAAGTCAAAAATCTCTAAGTACACGTTTTTATTTTAAAATAAAATAAGAGATCCTAATTAAACATAAAAAAATTCAAATTAACTCACAAAAGTAACAAAAAATAAAATAAATTTTTAATACTTTTTATTGTTACAAATTTAAACAGGAGATGAATATTCATTTTTAAAACAAAATTTTTTTATGAACATATATCGAAAAATGCTACGCAAGGGGTGCGTCTTTTAATAGTTTATTTTTCAATATTTCCGAAATCATTTTAGAAAAAAATTTCAAAATGTGCTACAGATGATAACTTTTATACACCTAAACAAGTACAAAAATTAAATGTAAATTTTTTTAATTAGGTGCTTCCTAAACTAGATGGGATTAGGGTAAAAATTTACTCTAACTATTTTGCCTGTGGTTTCTTGCCACTTTCAGCAACAAAATTTCATAGTTTTTCATAGAAAAGGTCTTTTGTGTTTTTCCGATACAATTTACGGATTTTTTGTAAAAATCAGTTTAAAAATTTATGTTACAGACCATAAACAGCATAAAAATTAAAAATTAAATTTGTTTTACCGTTTAGGACGCCCCTGATTAAAAATTTTGTTATTTGGCATTTGTTTGGGTGTACATATAAAGGTACCAAATTTTGTAATTTTATCTATTCTGAAATATTAGGAAAAACCCTTTAAAAAACGTACCTTTTTTAGGGGGTGTAGCTCCTTTTCATAGCATTTTTCAAAACACTTTTATCTTAAAATTT
>NW_025400983.1:16421169-16433854 GCF_015345945.1 Tribolium madens | reverse complement strand
CCCCCCCTTGGGTACGGCCCTGAGTTCTAGAGATATTGGCAATTGCAAGTTTTAAAATTGACACCCTGTATACTATATTTCAACGATCACTCCAGTGACGTCAATTCGCGCAAATAATGCGGACACGTGATTGGTGCAAATTACGAGGCAACCTTCTTACAATTTTTTTTATAATTCTTGGTATGAGTCTTCCAGCTGATTGACCGATCGCAACGCCACCAACCACCAACGGTAATCGAAATCAGATTGGATGAAGCTTTGTGATTTTGTGTCTGTCGTTTCGCTTGGAGTTAAATACAAGCATTTTTCAAGTAGGTAAGTAATCCGTTTTTTCATTTAAATATCTTTAAATGGTTTATATTTTATATTCTGCAATCACTACCATTTCCTTTAAACGTATTTCCCACAAGACTAATACAATCGTCGGTGTGATTGTTGTTTTTCGCGGAATAATGAACCTTTTATCTAAAATTTTCAACACAAGTTCAAAACAAGTACCTACACACATGTTGTCTCACAACTCAGAATACCCTTTTTATGGTAAATGAAAATAAATAAATAAATGGAGGTTATTTTTTAAAATTGCTTAGAACTTAGAATAGATCAGAGCAATTTCTCTGTATGTTTATAAGTACATACCTAGGACTGCTTTAGAAGTACTTTATGTGAATTTGTACTATTTATGTGTATCTACAATAATATTTATGACATAAAATAATAAATAAATTAAGTACAGTCACATGCAATACGAGTAATAATGAACCTGATTTTTTTTTAAGCAACCAACATTACATTTTAGAAAACGTGGATATTAAAATATTTGGTTTTAATAATAAAATTAAACATAATGATTAAAGAGCACTTCAATTTGAATTTATTAAAAGTCAAACCTTGGAAAATTTGGTGAGAATTACTAAAATGTTGACGAAAAGACCAACAAGGTTGAAAAATGCAGATGCGCGATATCCAAATAGACGGGCTGCTTAAAACTGGAGTAATCACTTTTACTGACAGAAGTTTGTCTAAAATAAAAATAAGTTTATTATGTTTAACTAATTAAAGCGACTTCTTATTGGATCCTCCTAACTCTTTCTAACACCACGCGTTTCAACCACAAAGTGGTCATTCTCAGGTGAGAATAAGACTAATCTTATTTTTTGCGCGAGTGAGCTCTATTTGATTGTTTACCACTCTGTTTCCAAGACAGTAAGTTGTATTTACTCGTTGCTATTCCAAACTCGTCGGTAAGTATTTTGTTTATTGTTGCTAAGTCGGTAAGCATTCAATAATGTTCGAGAACATTTTTTTTAGTTTAAAAAAACTAACAAAAATCATTCGTGCAAAAAATGTCATAAGCATCACGAACGAACGTTAAGGACTTATCGTTCTTGATGCTTAATATACTATAACAATGTTAACTTTGTCAACTGAGTTAAAAGTTCCCATGACAAAAATTGTTTCAGTCTTTTTTCACGAGGTACAGCTTTTCAAAAATTAGATTTTGGGTTAAGTTTTTGGTTTAGATTATGCAATCTTGAATTTGGTTAGCGGACACGGCCGATGTTGCAACACAAGATAACTGTTGAAACCAATCACCAATTTATGTCATATGGTAGAAATTGGCAGTTTTGTTTTTCTCAAAAAAGACTTGAAACAAAAATTTGAATTCATTTTCATTATGCTTAGCTGAGAGTCTCCTATCACCATTTGAGAGTTGGTCCGACATTTTTCAATCATTCTGAATATTGCATACGTCATACAGGGTGAGTCATATAATAATAAAGACCCTAACCGATATTCAAACGGAACCCAAAATACATTCTCAGATACCTCTATTCATTATTTGATGTTCTGTTTGATATTTTTCAATGATATAAACATAGGTACATTGATAGCTTTGACAATTTTTATAAATCGAAGTCCTACGGTGTACTTTTGACGGCACAGATTCAGCCACTCCATTTTTGTGGGATTCTCTCTTATCAAAATCATGTCCGTTTTTTTGTTGTTTGAGTACATTTTAAATTTAAGGGAAGTAAAAGTGGAATTGATGACACGGTCAAATGTAATTAATCACATATTAACCATTACTTTGATTTAAGTTTAATAATCTAAATTTTTCGAATGTAACAAAAGGCAAGTTGTCTTTGAAAATGTATTTTGGGTTACTTCTAAAAATCGGTCAGGGTCTTTATTATAAATGACTCAGCTTGTATATATAAACTGTTTTCTATAACTTGTATTACTTTGAAATATAATATTTTGTACTTCTATAAAATAATAATAGTTAAAATAATTAAACTTTTAAACTCGGAATTTCTTTATAAAATTCCAGTTTAAAAATTCAAATTTATAAGTTATAAACAAGAAATTTTGAGACAAAAATTGTAATTTGTTACATAGTAAAAACAAACAGTTGTGTGTGTTGGTTATTAAAATAATAAATTTCTCAGAACGTGTACAAAATTACAAAATGACGTTAAGAACCACATAGCAGATTTTGGAGAATCAAGGACGATATTTAGACATTTTGAGTTCCAAATTGAGAATCATTGTGATTTTTGAATTTTAAATTTTCATTTTATACAGGGTGTTTCAGTATGTTGAAAAAGTTCATTAGTGACGGGTTTTTTTGATGATAACATGCACTTTTCAAAAATTTATTACACATCTAAGACATCTAGAAATATTTGTTTTTTACTACTTTAAAAAAGAAGGTACAAGCTGTAAGCTTATAACATTTTTTTAGTCTGTTGCGTTTGCAAAGATAAAAAAATGAAGGCGTTTGTTAAATGTTCAATAACTTAAAAAAGTTAAATGGAACACCCTAATCATTGTTTTTGCATTTAAGAGATTATTAAATTGTTTTTCTAAAATTTTTATAGATAGAATTCTTTAATATTTTTTATAGTATCGTTCGTACCTGGATGCGAGTTATGGCGCACTCTGTAAAAAATTATAATTTTAAATTATAATAATTCTAATAAAATCAAAAGTCTATTGCAGTTTAAGACAATACGCTCAACTGAAACATTTGCATTGAAAAAAATGTGAAAAAACTGAGAAGTTATAATTGTTTTCTTGTTATTAAGATCATTGTTGCAGTGTCAGACATGTCCGGGTTTTCTACTACAACAGCACTCTCATCGACTGACGCTTGTCTAAGTATAGTACACAGTTTGATGTGCCATCGACAAGGAGGAGAAGATGAAAGCTTCGCAAAACGTGCTATTGAATCACTTGTCAAAAAATTAAAAGAAAAAAGGGATGAATTGGACTCGCTCATCACAGCAATAACCACCAGTGGGGCACATCCAAGTAAGTGTGTCACAATTCAGAGGACTTTAGATGGCCGCCTGCAGGTAAATCATTTGAATGTTACTAAGTTAAACATTATTATTTGAATTTATTTAGATTTCTGGACGCAAAGGCTTTCCTCACGTGATATATGCCCGAATTTGGCGATGGTCCGCTCTCCAAAAAAACGAACTCAAACACGTAAAACATTGTCAATTTGCATTTGACTTAAAGTGTGACTCGGTGTGTGTGAATCCTTATCATTATGAACGGGTGGTACCTCCTGGAATTGACCTTTCTGGACTTACAGTACAATCGACACAATTAAATGAATACAACGCTGTACCAGCCGCTGGTAGCAGAATGGATACAGATGGCGAAAAATATAAAACTGTACAACAGCAACCTCCACAACAAAATATTACCCTAAGTGGACTACAAGCACTTTCCATAAGTAAGTTTGTGTTGATAGCTAACAGTGTATCTGTATTTTATGATTGAAAATACTCCATTTTTCTAATCTTTGTTTTTGTGGTAGGTGATCAGGGAAACAGATCAGTTATGACACATCTCACTCCTAAAGTTGAAGGAGGAGTTGGAGCATGTTCCAGCTCTAATTGGTTACCCCACATGCAAATGCCTTATCGTTAGTCTCTTTTTTATTTCTTCAATTTAAAGTTTTGTAGTTAATTACGGTGATGCGCACACAAAAAAGCTCACAAAAAAAACCCACAAACATAAATGCCTACAAGGAAAAACCCACACAGAAAAAATCTCACATGAAATAAGGATTACAAAGAAAAAAGCCTACGTCAATAAAACTCACACGGAAAAAAGCTCACAAGGAAAGAAACGCACAGTGAAAAAAATCCCACATGGATAAAAACTCACACAGAAAAATACTCACTTTCCAAAAAACCCACATACTAAAAACCCACAGAGAAAGAAGCTCACTATAAGCGGTGGTTGATGTAAATAGGTATTACGTTTTCTCTCTAGTTTCTCTTTTTTTGTGCTCCTCTACTTTAAAGATAACATTTCCTTTCAATTTGCATGATAGTAGTTTTATTTTTCGTCATATTTTTCAAATTCACAACTCGCCTTGCTGCGAGAAGTTTCAATAGCGTACTGATAATTTTATTAAATAAACAAATTAACAAATAAAATTGAATTGACATTGCCAAAAAAAATTTGCACCATATCAAAAATTTTCTAAATCTTTAACAGATCGGGGTGGCGACTCGGAGGTGACAAGCGATAAGAATTAAAAAAAAATACAGAAGTTTAGTCTGTCAACGATTTTAAATCGATTTTTATTTTTGGTAGATATATTCTATAGTTTCTGAGATATTTGGGTAATCAAATTTAAAAAAAAAAGTAGATAGTGTGCTATTTAACATTATAAAACTGGGGACAGCGGCTTGGGGGCACACAAAGTTTTATACAATACTTATTGTCAGTTTCACCAACGATAAATAAATCGTCAGACATAGTTATATGAACAATATTTTTTCGTTATTTATTAAGTAAAAAATTGTTTCACTAGTTTCACCAAACTTTTTTTAGCTATTATCAAGTTAGTTACCTGAATACGATGTTTTTAGTAGTGACAGTACAAAAAATGTTAAATTTGGGAGTTGTGCGCGTTACTTTGTTAAGAAAACTAATCACATTGAGTCACAACCTCAAAAGAATTAAGAGGCAGAGCTTGTTCCAAATCTGGTGGCGAACTGACATTGTCAAACATGAGTGAATTTTGACACTAAAAGTATGTTTACTATTAAAAAAAATATTGTCCACAGGCGTCGTTATAAAATGTATTTCAATACCACTGTTAGGTGGTAGAGCAGAGGATCCACCTGAATCTCGCCCTATTGTACTTTTATGTAACAATAAAAGTCAGTTGTTATTATTATTATTTAAAAAAATATAGTAAGTAGGTACTCATATAAGATGAAGAATGATAAACAAATTATTAAGTTGTTAAAGCATGAAAATAATTTTTAACAATGATATTTCTAATAATCCTTGCTCTCAAAAATACTAGAGCAAAATTCGATTTCATCGCTGCTATCGTGGGTTATGATAAGTTCATTAACGATTACATCTAAATGATTTTCCCTACTTAAATATTGGTCTTTATTTGCGATCACCCGATTGTAAACTCTTGCAAAATGACAAGTAAGAAAATTTTAGAGAAAAAAATGCACGCCCATAAGTTTCATTATCTTAACGAAGTGTGCGCATTCCAAGTTTCTTCTCTGTCACTGTCATTTCGCCACCAGATGTGGAATAAGCTCTTCACTCTTGATTTTACACTTCTCTTGAATAGGATTACAGCAAAACTTTATTCTAAAACATTTTTATTGGCCTGATCGGATTAGAAATTCATCCACGACAGCAGAGATAGTTTTTTCCCTGTGAGCTTTTTTCCCGTGGGCTTTTTG
The DNA here is from genome assembly GCF_015345945.1 of Tribolium madens. Classification (NCBI taxonomy): domain Eukaryota; kingdom Metazoa; phylum Arthropoda; class Insecta; order Coleoptera; family Tenebrionidae; genus Tribolium; species Tribolium madens. Next base: position 16,428,110 of record NW_025400983.1, on the reverse strand, counting down.
ACGATTAGGCTTTTATTCATATCAGTTTTTTTCTGGGTGGGCTTTTTTCATTGTGCGTTTTTTTCTAAGTGGGGTGGGCTTATTTCCGTGTGAGTGTTTTTCAGTGTGAGCTTTTTCCGTGTGGGCTTTTTTCTTGTGCGCATTTTTCGCGTGGGCTTATTTCATAGATTCGTTAATTACGTGTTGAATTTTGTAAAATTTTAGGTGGAAATAACCGTCAATTGGCTGCTACGGCTACTGAGGGTCAGTCTTTTACTGGTGCTAACACGTTAACCTACACAGCCTACTGGAACACAAACCAATGTAACGAAGTAAACAACAGTTTGTTGTCGTCTCAACCGGCTCCCGAATACTGGTGTTCCGTGGCCTACTTCGAGCTAGATATTCAAGTCGGTGAAACATTTAAAGTACTTTCAAGTTGCCCAAATGTGACAATTGACGGCTACGTGGACCCCTCCGGTGGCAACAGATTTTGCCTCGGTGCATTGAGTAATGTGCACCGCACTGAACAAAGTGAGAAAGCAAGACTACATATTGGCAAAGGGGTACAATTGGATTTAAGGGGTGAAGGAGATGTTTGGTTGCGTTGTTTAAGCGACCATTCAGTTTTTGTTCAGAGTTATTATTTGGATATTAAGGCTGGACGAAAGCCTGGTGATGCGATTCACAAATTCTATCCTGGAACAAACATTAAGGTATTTTTTAAAGTTTGAAAAACAAGGGTTTAATTAGGTTTGCAGGTTTTTGATCTGCGCCAATGCCACAAGCAGATAACCACTCAAGCGGCCACAGCGCAAGCAGCAGCAGTGGCACAAGCGGCGGCAGTGGCAGGGCACATTCCAGGCCCACATTCAATGGGTGGGATAGCGCCAGCTATAAGTAATAATTTTGTTGAAAAAAAAAATTGTGCACTACATTTATTATTGTCTGTTAGGTTTATCGGCGGTGGCGGGGATAGGAGTGGACGATTTGCGAAGACTCTGTATTCTTCGTTTGAGTTTTGTTAAAGGCTGGGGTCCTGACTATCCCCGACAATCGATCAAAGAAACCCCTTGTTGGGTTGAAATCCATCTGCACCGAGCTCTACAACTGCTCGATGAAGTTCTTCATACTACACCTTTAGAGAGACCACGTGGTATAAAATAAGTAAGTTCATCTTTTGATAAGTTAGTTATTATTTGAATACTTTTGTAACTATTTTCTCAGTAGTTTGTCAGAGAATTATTCTTAATTCAAGCGGCTACAGCATAAGAAACTCCAACGGCAAAAGTAATTTTATTTTTTTTTATTTTGAGAAAAAATACACCAATTATTTTTTAGATACAAGACGATGAAAACCATAGTTCAAAGAAGCGGTCGACAGACTCGTTAAAAAGCGCAAAGCAAATGAAAGCCTTGAAGGCAATGTACTAGGTTAACAACACGTAATTTACCTAATTTTACGTTTACCTGTTAAATGAACTACAAATCAAATCCTAAAAAATGTGCCCGCATTATTTTGTATTGTGTCTGTTACAAAATATTTTTTTAAGGTTTGTGTTAACAAGAGTAATGATTTTGTTGTATATTTTTCATTTATTTTAGGAGAACTAAGGACCTACTGCTTTTTACTATAAAGGACAACGTAAACAGAAGAAAAAATTTGTTGTTGAATTGGCAATGGGTTTAAAAGCATATTATGTGTATTAAAAAATATATTTTTTAGTTATATCGTTTAGTTGTTATTTCAAATCTACTGGAAAAATCGAACTTTCTTTTAAATTAACAATATAAAGATTTGGAATTTTTCTACAACTCGGTAAGTAACAATATTTTTGACTGAACTTTTAAAGATATTGGCAACTTATTTTACCTATTTTAATATTTATTAGAAATTTTTAATTTGCCAATTAACTTTTTATCATCATTTTTTTTTAAATCATCTGCAATAAAAAATAAGAGATGTATAATATAATTGCTTCTAAAATCAAAAATTGTGACATTAGAACCTTCTCACAACCAAAAACTTGACAGATTTGACAATTAGGTATGTACTTATGAATGAATTTTTGTATTTTCGTGAAATAGTTAAGGAAGAAAGAGTTGATCTGAACTCATTATTCTAGCTAAAGCTTTAAAATTTAGTTACACCTGAAAACTTCAAACATGAAAATACATATAACCAGACATTTTTTTTAAGTGTTATAACATTTCTTTTAGTTTTATTCTTAGAATTTTACCGCTGGAATTTTTAGGGATACTGTCAATAAATCTAACTCCTCCATGCAAATGCTTTTGTTTAGAAATATTTTCTAAAAAAATACAAAATACAACTAATCAATACTTATAACTTTGTCACCCGTTCTTACCTGAAATGTATTGAATCAGTTCTTTTTCCGTGATATTTTTATCTTGTTTAACAACAAATGCCAAAGGTAACTCTCCGGCTCTTTCATCCGGTAATCCAACAACAGCTGCATCATTAACAGCAGGATGTTGTATTAACAAATTTTCCAACTCAGCTGGTGATACCTGAAATTTGATTTTWAAATTAAGCAARATAYAAAARGAACARACCTGAAATCCRTTATACTTAATAATTTCCTTCAAACGGCCAACAATATAAAAGTAACCTTCTTCATCGTAGTAACCTAAATCACCAGATTTCAAAAATCCKTCTTCATRYAARGRTTTTTCRGTTTCRTCTTTATTTTTRAAGTAACCTTTCATTATTCCATRACCTTTGATTCGTATTTCTCCAATTTGATWCGSTGYAAGAGTTTCTTCACTTGTKACATCACAAACTTTGARTTGTGTYTAAGASATSACTTTCCCTGAAGARCCATATTTTTGAKAYTTTTTAGGAATCATGGTTGCACCACCACAAACTTCGGTCATTCCATACACTTGCCTGACTGACTTGACCTGAAACTTTTTTTGGACCATTTCTTCCAGTTCTTTACGTACAGCAGCAGCTCCACACAAAATATCAGTGACGGAGGAAAGATCGAATTTTTCCACTAAGGGGTTTTTGACCAAAAATTGTAAAATTGGAGGAACCACAAACAATTTTGTGATTTTGTGGTTTTGGATTAAGGTTAAAAATAAATCAGGAATAAATTTTTCCATAATTACTGTTTTGCAACCGCTTAAAATTGAAGCTAGTGAAATAGCACAACCAAACACGTGGTAAAATGGAAGAAATGCTATACAAGATTCGTGTCTGTTAAGATCCAAAAAAGTGGGGTCTGTGGCATATAACATTGTTGTTCTTATGTTTGAGTGGGTTAATTGAACACATTTTGGAAATCCTGTTGTACCTGATGATGTTAAAATTAGAGCAACTTCTGTCATCGGATCTAACTCATCAATAGGTTTAAATTCCTCACTGTAATTACACTTTAGTGAAGAATCAAAGTCAGAGTCGTATAGCAAAATATGTGGAAGTTCAACTTCATTTTCAACTTTTTTGAGATTGATTAATGACTTGTTAGTACAAAGTATCAAAACTGGGTTACAAATTAGTAAGAAGTGTTTTAGTTCTCCTGAAAAAAAAGTATTAAAATTAAATTTAAAACACTTAGTAGCTTGCCAGAAGTGTAGTCGTGGTTAAGAAGATTAATTGTGGCTCCAATATAAAATCCGGCAACAATTGTTGCAATGAATCTCCAGTGATTTGGGGAAATTATCGTAATTACATCACCTTTTCTAATACCCAGACGTTGAAACTGTTTTGCTAATTGAACAGTTAGTTTTTGAAATTTTCCATAAGTTATTTCTTCTTCAGAATCAATCTACAATAAATTATATTGTTTTTTATGTAAAATTTAGAATTCCTATACCAAAAGAACTCGATCACAATCCCATTCTTTAATTTTTTTGTAAAAAATTTGACCTAATGATTTCAATGGAAAGTCATTACAAGTGTTAGAAGGACCAACTTGTATTAACTCACTCATGATTGCAACAGACTGAATGAAACTTTCTAGTAAAGTTTCTTATAAAAGCGACCTCTTCTTATCACTTCTAATAGAATAAGACAAACGATTAATTGTCATTGGTTGGACTATTTTTCTATGTACAGACAAGTTAGTGATAAGAAGCGACGGGAAAGTTTTAAATAATATTATTAAATGAGTTATCAATGTTTATTATTGAACATGTTTTGGAATTCATTGAACCAAATCAAACCATAAGGTTGAAGAAATGAAGAAAACTGAAAAAGTTTTGCTGAACAGGATGCGCCAGAACTCGCGTCCCAGAGAAAATTTTCAAGTAAGGTAGGATACCGAGAACATGAAAAAAATATTATCCATCTGTTAAAAACTTTTGACATCCAATAAAAGCCACATATAATATTGAACAGGATACAGCTTCCTTGTTTCCTCTTTTAATAGCCTATAGCAAAAAAACTTGGAAAATTATTTTTCCAATAGAAATAAATAGAGTCAAAGTGCAAAATTTAAACCCTCATAACTTCGAAATTTTTATAGATAAGTAATTTTTTTTAACATTTTTCCATGTTCCTAGTATCTTATTACCTTATATGGCATTTTTTTCTGTGATGCGAGTTCTGGCGCACTCTGGATAGTCACAGCAATCGGAAAAATTCTGCGTTTGCAGTTGAAAGATTACACTCAGATTCAATGGTTTTGCGTTCAATTTAGATTTTGTTAAAAGCGGAGAAATGAAGATATACAGGGTAGATATACAGGGTGATTCATCTCAGCTCCGGTTTTCTGTAGCTCAGTTATTATTAAAGAGGGAATTTAGATATTATGTAGACTTTATTTTATTTAAATTCTAGAGCGCATTTCAAGAAAATATTTTTGATTATACAGGATGTTGCAATACAAACATATGTTTTTTTTAATGAAACATCATGTTTCTTGGCATTTTTGAATGTAGCTTTTAATTTCAATGTTTTTAAGCTAAAGTTCTATTAGTCGATTTTGATTAGTTTTTGAATTAAGTTGTTTTTTATGGCAACAACATCCTCTTTTTAAAAATTTATTACACAAAAAGTGAAGACAGCTGGGAAAAAAATTCAGTTTTCGAAAGCAAGGATCGGACCCTAACACAACAAGGAAAATGGCTATGATTTTGTGAATTTATTCAGACAGAAAAACCAATCATGTTGACAATTTTGGTTGTGTAATAACTACTAAAAAAGAACGCCATCCAATAAATTGCAAGATTGTTCCAGTATTTTATTATATCGTGCAAACAAAAAGAAAATATATATATATATATATAAGAAATATATATATATATATAAGAAAATATATATATATATATAAAATATATATATATACATATGCAAATGGTACGCATACACCTCCGATCGCTATGTCAACCGAACGTGTCTGACTCCGATTTTACGTGTTCGCCTCCGAAATCGGAGTCGGAAGCGTCTTGCCTTGTTCTCATCGAATTTCCACGAATTAGAGTACCCTGAGTCTTCTGGCAAATTTTTGTCTGGAGGCCAAAACGACCTATATACACATACTAACATACACCAATGTTCGGCGTTATTTAACTAGATGGCGCTGCGGAGTTATACAGATTTTGTATACAGGTCGTAATCGCCTCCTTGCATTCATAGTGCGTGTTCGCCTCTGCACTCTGGCAACGTCGCAAAGAGGCGAAAACGATAGATACTTATTCTTCTAAATAGATATACACACTGTGCGCACATTAGATAAAATAATCCTCCATCGCTTCCTAGCAACTCAAAAATRGATTTTTTTACCATGTATTCCTTTCAAATTCGTATTGCATAATTATCGATATGATAATTTTATAAAAAAAAAACATGCATATATAAATCTAAGTCTAAGCCCAAATGACCGATACTTTTCCTTCTAAACGGAAATAATTATAAATATTTGATCAATCACTTTTTCGCAACTCCAAAAATTTATTATTTTTCTTTATAACTGTAACTACGAGTATCTATTTGGTAAATGCCTTTTATAATATAGATCATAAATAAACACTGCTAAGTTAATCAAATAAAATTTTATTATTAAAGTTACATTTAGTACAAAACACTCCAAAATTTTAACATACTGTTGAAGTCTAAGTCTTTATTGGGAGATGAAAGTTTTTATTACATTATATTACACATTGTCTACATATTACATTATATTTACGTTAAGGATTATTTAAAGGTTTTGCTCTTTTAATTTTGTAACAATAAATCTTTTAATAGTTTATCAAAGTTACAACAAATAAAATGTTGTAGCCTTTTAAAATAATTCTTATTTGCATTAATCAATTTTTAAAATATCCTATATTTTAAGCCATCTTTAATAGGTGGAAGCTATTTTCAGAGTTATTAATAAATTGCTATGTCAAATCAGTCTTATTGTTGATTTATGGAAGGAACATTAAAATGTGTAACAGCCAAAATTAATTTGTTTTTGAGAAATGATTTCTACATAGATTAATATTGCTATTTTGGTCCCTTTAAACAAATAAATCAAGATACTTTAGAAAAAATATAGAGATTGATTTTATAACGACTGGTAATAAACATAGCGGTGTCATATTTCCGTAGTTTTTTRCCTAATATGTTACAAGACAAATTTGTGGTGATATTTTAAAAATCAATCGTACTATCGTACTCAAGAAATGTTGTGGTAATTTGGTGAAAAGAGTTTCATACTTCTGTTTGGGAGGTTCCACATGTGATCGGCAATTGCCAGATAACTTGAAGATTTTCAATGTCGTGCTGTCCTGGGAGGAAAACACGCGTCTTGATGGAGTAAAAATCGCAAAATCTGCCATCACTTTGAAGCTACTCTCCATSAACAGATACTTTATTGAAAACCTATTTACCAAGTATTATTTCTCTATTTTTCTTTACAAAACCGTTAATTTACATGGCGAATTTATTGAAGTAACACGTTCTCGACTTTTGAAAACATCCTCTTATATTTTTATAGGCTTCACTGACT
>NW_025400983.1:16406894-16421069 GCF_015345945.1 Tribolium madens | reverse complement strand
TAAACATTATGTCAAAACTCATTAAAAAATTTATTCTGATAAGAAAAGTTTAAATAGTTGGGATTCAAAAACTATGGTCTAGCTCTAGAACCTTAAGGTTGTATCATTAAACACCAATTACATCTTTTTGATAACAATTTTTAATAACATATCTACAACGCATATAACAATCTTTTTGTAAACTTATAAAGTACAAAAGTCTCTAAAGATACTTAAAAAGTACAACCTAAATGTAAAATCCGTAATACAAAAATWAAGCAATTTTTTTTTCCGGTGTTAAGGTTGTCTTTAAATATAATTAATATTTTATTATATTGTTAATATGTGTGGGAGTTTAAAATTTTACTATACTTATCTCGGAAAATATTTAGAACTTAAAAAAAAACACAAATTTTCACTTAACAAATAATGACTATATTCAGGTAATTAACCGTTCTGATTTAGACAGGACATGTTTAGATTTTTATTGTCTTAGGCTGTTTTTCGTTTATGTCCTGATTGATTCCGATTTAAGTTTTAAGGACAAACAGACCTAAATGTACCGTTTTTCAAATTTTCATTTGCAAAACAAAGTGTCTTTTAAATTAAAAAGAGTTTTCTTGTATGTGTTAATTAAATGTAATTTCAAATGTGGTCATTCCGTTTGGCCCCTTGAAAAAACATAACTGAAACACTTGAAAATCACTTATAATGACCAAATTAAATATAATTTGTTTTGCATAAATTACAAAAAATGTCCAGACAATTAAGGGCCTCTTAAAGCAATAAAGAAAAAAATACAAATTACTTAACACAAAACAATAAAGCTAATTTTTACAGTTTTGGACCTAAAAATAGTTCTTTGTCTTTTTGCATTATAATATTTAAATTTTTATAAGGTAAATTGATAAGACCTATTTAATTTTTTATTTTCTGTTCTAAAAGAAAATTGTTATGATAATTTTTATTAATATCCTGATTTTAAACTTTCCAATATTTGGTCACTTTATTATAAATATTCCGGTGAAAAACGAGAGCGAACGCTTGAAAATTTGCTAAGTTTACTCTTATCCATGAGTCTTCAAGATGATTTTATTCATTTATGTGTTAATTCATTTGGCAACGTTGCTGGAGGCAAGTCCTACCGCTGAGTTTAGCGATTTTATATACACCGGAGTCGAAAATGAATTGTGTGTGTATGGAGTTCAAAGAGTGTCGTTCTTATAATTTTTTTTGTATAAATTTAGACAGGAATTTCTTTACCCCTCTGAGTGTGCCTCTATTAAGTTCGATAACAATATTCATCTCAGTCCAGTATTTCGGGTGGAGCCGTGGTGGACGTCTGTTTGATGGGTGGAGGCAGAGACGATACAAATGCATATATATATATATATATATATATATATATATATATATAGAGAGAGAGAGAGAGAGAGAGTAGGCGGTGATTAAAGTCCTTCAGTCCTTCACTTTCTGTGGAAAATTTCCATCCCAGATTCCCAGCTAACGTGTTGCCAACTGTAGAAAATTAAACGTCGCCTACTCTAATTTATTTTTTTTTTTGATCGCACGGTATTCCTTTAATAATGATTCAACTTTCCGCAGAATCAGATTCGGAAGATGATTGGTGGTCTGAAAATTTTGGATCAGATTCTGAAAATAAGTAAAAATTTTATATTACCCATTAAATAAATTTTTCCCGTTTAGCAATCGCTATTTTTCGTGTCCTTATTGTCTTTATTTCTTGTCTTTTGGTAAAAAAATTACTTACATTTGAAACTTTTCTGACATTTTGTCAAAAGTCAAACTTATTTGAGAAAAATAAGTTTTTAGACATTTTTTCTTTTTCTGACACACCCTGTATAGTATTGGATATCTCCACGCTCTGTCAAACGCTTTTTACAAATTGAAGAAAACCGCAATAACGTTTTGGTTGTCAGGCTATTATGTTGTCTATTGTAGATCTGTTTTTGCGAAAACCACTTTGGATTGGTGTCAGTAAATTGTTTGTTTCCAGATACCTACCATTGAAGTTTCTTAATTACAATTTTTTCTAGTAGCTTTTCAGCGAGATCGGTCAGTAAGATGTCAGGGGTGTTGTGTTTTTGTTAATTTTAGGGAATGGCAATATGATGGCTGTAGACCAAATTTGTGGGTAAGAACCTGTTTCTAGCAGAAAATTAAAAGCGTCTAAAAGGTGTTGTTTGGCATCTGTAGGTAACATTTTGGGAAAAATAAAAGGGATGCCATTAGGGCCATGTGCAGTGTTTCGGCAGTTATGTATCGCTTTATTTAGTTCTTCAAGACGAATGGGAGCATTCAAAGGGTTATTGTCGGATATGTTTATGTGGATGGCAATTTGTGTTTGCTACAATAATAGTCTGCAGAAAAGTTGTGAAATTGAGAGGCAAGGACTTCTGTTATTTTGTTGCTTGTGGTGTAGGTTATGTCTTTATTTTGTAGCATTTTTATTTTGTTGTTGATTGGCATTCCTTTAATTGCTTTTATTTTATTCCTTTGTTGTTGATGTTGAGCTAATGATTGTTGAGACATACTTTGGCCAGAAGTTCTTTTTACTTTCTTTAATGGTGTGTCGAGTTATGGTTCTCAGGCGTTTAAAATCTACGAGATTTTCAGTCGTGTTATGTCGTTTTAAGCAATTTAAGGCTCATTTGCTTGCTTTTATAGCCTCTTAACACTTGTTATTCTATCATGGTACTGTACGGCGTCTATACAGGGTGTTTACGGTTTTGAAGTTGAAATTTAAATGAGATAATATTTACGATAGAAGAAAACTAATAGGCTATATAAAACAAAAATTCACGTTGTCTTTTGGTCAGTATTAAGTAGTATAAGATTTCAGTTTTTCTGTATTTTTTTAACACTTTTTCTTTTTTGTTTGACGATACTGCTTTCTATATTGGGCTGTGGGCATTGAAGTCTCCAACTTATAATTGAGGTGTGGGTAGCTGTGATATTATAGGTATATGTAAGTTTCGCAAACGTGATATCTTTGTTTGGTGGGAGGTAGATATCGCAAATTGTTATGTGATGGGGATAATCAATCAATAGTTGTGCACTTAAATGTAATTTTCTTGTTTATAAACGCCCTTTTTCTACGGATATCGAGACCTTGCCTCGGAGCAATACAAGCGCGACCGCGCGCCTACGCACTATGTATCAGATCTGACAAATGTATGAGACCTTAAAAACTTGACAGATTTGACAATTACGGGTAGATACTTGTGAATTAATTTTTGTACCGAAAGATCAAGATAAATCGTACTCGAGTCATCCTTGGATTCGAAAACGTATGTCTGTGAAACGTCAAATAAAATGACAAGTCAAAAGGTAAAAATAATCGGTCCTAATGTTTTACGAGTACGTCGGTGACTAATTCTATCCCATTTTGGCGTTTAACCTTTTAACTCATCATTTTATTTGACGTTTCATGTGCAGTTAATTCAAAAATAGACATACGTTTTCGGACCCAAAGATGACTCGATTACAAATTATCTTGATCTCTCGATATTTTCGTTGAATATAAAAAAAAAGTTGGATGGTATTTGCTCAAAAACGTTCCAGTGGAAACATTTAAGTTTCCTATAATTGTAAGATTTTGAATTTGTGCTCAAACTGACATCACAATGTTGCTATAACTTCATTTTAAGGTGAGAGAGAGGGTTCTTTAGTCGGTTTAATAATTATATTGCTTTGAGTCATCTATAGTTAAGGAAGAAAGAATTGATCTGAAATCATTATTCTAGCTAAAGCTACAAACTTTAATTTTAACACCTGAAAACATCAAACATGAAAATATAATATAATATAAGTATTATAACATTTCTTTTAGTTTTATTCTTAGAATTTTACCGCTGGGACTTTTAGGGATACTTTCAATAAATCTAACTCCTCCATACAAATGCTTTTGTTTAGAAATATTTTCTAAAAAAATACAAAATACAACTAATTAATACTTATAACTTTGTCACCTGTTCTTACCTGAAATGTATTGAATCAGTTCTTTTTCCGTGATATTTTTATCTTGTTTAACAACAAATGCCAAAGGTAACTCGCCGGCTCTTTCATCCGGTAATCCAACAACAGCTGCATCATTAACAGCAGGATGTTGTATTAACAAATTTTCCAACTCAGCTGGTGATACCTGAAATTTGATTTTTAAATTAAGCAACATAGAAAACGAACACACCTGAAATCCTTTATACTTAATAATTTCCTTCAAACGATCAACAATATAAAAGTAACCTTCTTCATCGTAGTAACCTAAATCACCAGATTTCAAAAATCCCTCTTCATTAAACGTTTTTTCTGTTTCTTCTTTATTTTTCAAGTAACCTTTCATTATTCCATTACCTTTGATTCGTATTTCTCCAATTTGATACGCTGAAAGAGTTTCTTCACTTGTCACATCACAAACTTTGATTTGTGTATAAGACATGACTTTCCCTGAAGATCCATATTTTTGAAAATTTTTAGGAATCATGGTTGCACCACCACAAACTTCGGTCATTCCATACACTTGCCTGACTGACTTGATCTGAAACTTTTTTTGGACCATTTCTTCCAGTTCTTTACGTACAACAGCAGCTCCACACAAAATATCAGTGACCGAGGAAAGATCGAATTTTTCTACTAAGGGGTTTTTGACCAAAAATTGTAAAATTGGAGGAACCACAAACAATTTTGTGATTTTGTGGTTTTGGATTAAGGTTAAAAATAAATCAGGAATAAATTTTTCCATAATTACTGTTTTGCAACCGCTTAAAATTGAAGCTAGTGCAATGGCACAACCAAACACGTGGTAAAATGGAAGAAATGCAATCCAGGATTCGTGTTTGTTAAGATCCAAAAAAGTGGGATCCATAGCATGCAACATTGTTGTTCGCATGTTTGAGTGGGTTAATTGAACACATTTTGGAAAGCCTGTTGTACCTGATGATGTTAAAATTAAGGCAACTTCTGTCATCGGATCTAACTCATCAATAGGTTTAAATTCCTCACTGTAACTACACTTTAGTGAAGAATCAAAGTCAGAGTCGTATAGCAAAATATGTGGAAGTTCAACTTCATTTTCAAGTTTTTTGAGCTTGATTAATGATTTCTTAGTACAAAGTATCAAAACAGGGTTACAAATTAGTAACAAGTGTTTTAGTTCTCCTAAAAAAAAAATAAAATAAAATAAAATTCAAATTACTGGATGGCTTACCAGAAGTGTAGTCGTAGTTAAGAAGATTAATTGTGGCTCCAATATAAAATCCGGCAACAATTGTCGCAATAAATCTCCAGTGATTTGGGGAAATTATCGTAATTACATCACCTTTTCTAATACCCAGACGTTGAAACTGTTTTGCCAATTGAACAGTTAGTTTTTGAAATTCTCCATAAGTTATTTCTCCTTCAGAATCAATCTACAATAAATTATGTCGTTTTTTATGTAAAATTTAAAACTCCTATACTTACCAAAAGAATTCGATCACAATCCCATTCTTTAATTTTTTTGTAAAAAATTTTTCCTAGTGATTCCAATGGAAAGTCATTACAAGTGTTAGAAGGACCAACTTGTATTAATTCACTCATGATTGCAACAGACTTTCGAGTCAAGTTTCTTATAAAGGCGACGGCGAAATTTTCTTATTCCTTCTAATAGAACACAAAACAAATGATTGTGGTTGTATTATTTTTCTATGTATAGACAACAAATGAGTAAGTTAGTGATAAGAAGCGATGGGAAAGTTTCAAAGTATTTTTTTATTAAATTAATTATCAATTTTTCATTGGACTTATTTGTAATTGCTTATTTTAAACTGCTTTAAATTAAAATATTTTATATTTGAATTTGAAGCAGGTTTTAGAATTCACTAGTTTTTATTCAGTTTATCAAGAAAGTTTACTTCATCTACGACCGGAGTTAATTTACTGTACATACGAGGGGCATTAGAAAAGTAATCTAGCTAGACATGAGAAAAACACTTGAAACGCTCAAGCATAATTTTTCCAAAGAGTGTCATGTATTCTAACATTACCTGTAAAATTTGAGTTAATTGTGATAATTAGTTTCCAATTTATAACGGGAAAAAAATGAACGCAGTACCATACAATTTTTGACAAAATTTTTACCTTGGCACTGCATAGATAAATAACCATTGTATTGAAAATATGTTTTATTTTAACATCAAAATTTTAATTTCAAAAAGCGGATTTTTACTATTTTGAAAACTAACAAATTTGTCATTAGTTATTCATATTTTTTTAGCCCTAAACACCAAAATTCATATTTCGTTTTGAAAAACAAGCTGCAATTTTTAGCTTCATTTATTCAGAAAAGTAAATAGTATATCAAAAACAGTAAAGACATTTTACTGATAGCTTAGAGGAGGAGCGAAGCGACAACTCCAATTATTGTCTGAGATCGGTAAGTTCATAAGGTTCATCAGGCATCAGGCTTATGTTATGACATTTTTTTGTGCGATTGATTTTTGTTAATTTTTTTAATAAAATATCTAACTTCAAAGGAGATGATATGCACTGTATTATGTATCATGTAGAGACTTAGAGTTGCGACCCTTGAAATCTAAGACATTTACTTTTGGCATATACAGGTGCGTCAAAACTCGCGCTCTAAAGAAAAATGTAAGGTAAGATACCAGGAACATGGAAAAAATGTTGAAAAAATAATTTTACAAGTTTTTGCTGCAGGCTATTATAAGAGGAAATAAAGAAGCTGTATCACCAAACTGTAATTATGTTTAATGATATTTGTGGCTTTTACTGCTTCGTGCACCTTTATTGAATAATTATGAAAAAACATAATTATACAGGCTGTCCTAGCGAGTTGAAAAAGTCTTTTTCATCAATTCTTAAAATGACATAGGAGTAGTTTTACAGCTTGTATTTTTAGTTTAGTATTTTTATTTTTCCTTATAGATGCTAAACATCCCTCGTAAGGTCATAAATCACATAAAACCGGTGATGGGGGTCTGCTTACGGTAAGCTCAGTTGGTTGTGAAAAAGAACTAGGGTTGAGAGAGAAAGACGATTTTCACACTACGAAAGTTAATAATATTTCCATAAGAGATTTTACAGTTATTAATTATCCGAATGATTTCATTTTTTTTTTCTTAAGGTCTTTGGTACATGTAGGAAGGACATTGTTAGTTTCCATATAAATACTATAATTTTATTATAAAAAATAAGTTAGGAAATATATATAAAATAAGAATTTAAGAAAGAAAGAAAAAAGAATTTAATTTAATAAAGCTACATAACAATATCCCTAGAAATATCTAAAATGGTTTCATCAAAAAAATAAAAACCAAAATTCCTTATTATAGCCTAGAAAAACTTTTTCGAAAAATGCAATGAAATTCCCTATCTTGGCAAACGATAAGTTAAGCCTTAAGGCTAAACTTTTATTGGTCGAGTTTGCTTAGTTTTAAAAATAAGACGATTTTTTTACGAAAACATGCACTTTTTAAAAATTTATTACACAAAAACTACGACATCTAGAAATATTTTTTACTACCGCAAAGAAGAAGATAGTGCGTTGCATTTGCAAAGATAAAAAAATGAAGGCGCTTGTTAAAAGTTTAATAACTTAAAAAAATTAAATAGAACATCCTATTTATTGTTTTTACATTTAAAATATTATTAAACTGTCTTTATAAAATTATTTACTTTTAGATGTTTATAATCAATAACTAAAAAGATATTTAACGTTAAACATTAAAAAAAAATAATTACTATTGTTTCAGTAGCCAAAAAGTGCACAGTTGCACAAGAGATGTAAGAAATATCACTTAATAATCACATCTGTGTTAATCTGAATCTATTATTCTTTATTTTCACAATAAAATAATTCAAATTTCAGTGTTTATAACGACTTTTACAATCTCTGGATAAATCAACGAATAAGTGATCCGTGGTGGAATTACTATGGTTGCCATAGGATCAACAATGCTCAGATATTGATAAGCATTGTTACTACAATTAATATTAAATGTTAAATATATTTTCATTTATCAATCTCTAGACATTGAAAGTTTACTTTTTTAAATAGACAATTTATTAGATGAAAAAATAAAAAATAGTTTGTTCCATTATTTTTTTTAAGTTATTTAACAAACTTCATTATTTTTTAATCTTTACAAATGCAAAACACTAAAAAATTGCTACAGCTTTAAATTCTGTACTTTCTTCCTTGCAAAAGTAAGAAAAAAATTGTTCTAGGTGTCTTTGTTTTTAAGTAATAAATTTTTAAAAAGTGCATATTTTCGGTAAAAAAAACGTCTTATTTCTAAAACTAAGCGAAATCGACTAATAAAAGTTTAGCGTAAAAACATTGTTTTAAAAAACTACATCCAAAAATGCCAAGAAACATACGTTGTTTTATTCAAAAAAACACAAGTTTGTATCGTAACTTATTTTTGCTGTATAGTTGAAAATAATTTTAGGTGATGCACTAGATTAGTATTTATTAATGTCCTATACAATTTTTTTTAAATTTTATTATTTAAGGTCACTAATAGACTTCTTCAACTCGCTGGGACAGCCTATATAGTGTCATTCACTGAAGCACTCAAATGGCGTATTCTCTGGGACAGACCAGACTAAAATCTTATACAGGATTGCTAAAGAGTATGGATACAGCTAAATATTTTCAGAACGGTTTAGCAGAGCACGTTGAAATTTGGGAAACAGTTTACCTAAGTTCAGGCGGCAAACAGCTAACGATAGATAAAAACAATATTGCCAAGGCTAAAAAAATTACATTTTTCAAAATTTAATTAGTTCGATATTTTTTTTGAAATAAGGTATGCATGTGTTACATCACAGAACTCAGAAAAAATGTTCTTCTTAAAAATATTAAATTTGACCCTTCTTGCAATTTAAAAAAAAATCAAGCTAGCCTTGTATCCCCAGAACAAATGGCGATAGAAGTTTGATAAACAAATGAGGCGATGTAATTTAAACACTTTTAAGCGTATACCAAATTGTTATAAGTTTTGATAAATAGTTTTTATAATATTTAACTGTATCCACACATTTTAGCGATCCTGTATAAAAATGATGCAATACATACAGGAATTTAAAGGGCGTTACAGTTTTCATAAAATTTAATAATTAAAAAAGGCGCGAGTTCTGACATATATATATATATATATATATATATTATTTTAGATACCTGATAACTAATAATAACTTTACCTGATTTCAAATTTTAAGCTTATAATAATTATAAGGTAATGACCCACTCTTGTTGACTATTTCACTACTACTGGGTAGAAAATTGTACCTAAAATATGAAGTTAAATTTTTGTATACTTAAAATAAATAAGTATGTTAATTATCTTGTTTTTTAAAAATTTTATGTATTAACCTTGAGGTTAAAATTTGTATTTTTTTTAAACAATATGACTCATTCACTTAATTATTGAAAGTACCTACAAATGAAAATTTTTCATTGTTCATATTTGTTGAGTAAACCTTAGCATGTAAGAACGTAGGCTTTTGGGGCCAGAGTCAGATTGAAATCTAGGTCTTTTTAGGTTAGACCGCGTCAATTTAGAAGAAAAGGTCTTGTACGGGGCATTTTCAAGGCAAGGAAAAGGAAAAAAGGGAGGTTATGATACTGTAATTCAAAATGTAAACAATACCAAAGGCGAAACCAGCATACTCAGCAAGTTGGTAAAGTAAAAATTATAGATACTAACCCACTGAAATTATTATTTTTCAATATACCTACAAAGTGTTGAAAATGATTATTTTGAATATTCAGTACGTAGTCATATGTCGAGTGCATGCCAAATACGTGAATATTGAAAAAATATATACAGGGTGATAATAAGCCCAACGTTCTGGCGATGCAACCCAAAAAACAAATTTTATTTACGTTTTGATCTAATTTTAATTACGATTTGCATTTGCAATTCAAGTTATCTTATGTTGCTCGTTGCTTTGACGAGCAATTTATAATTTATAAAAAAAAAACTGTTTGCCTAGCTTTAATGTTTCAATAGTTCATACATTTATTGCACAATCGGGCATTTTTGCATAATTACGAGGGTTGCTAGGAAGACAGTAGAATATATTTACCGACGACCAATCGGTAAAATTGAAGAAGATACAATAAAAGTATTGAAACGTCGCGACGAATTTAATGTTTTTTATTTCCCTGTGTCCTATAAACCATCTTCTAGGCAATCAGGTTATCTTATGTAGTTTTTTAGGATTGTTTTGAGAGACAAGCCGTTCTTCATAAAATTTCTTTTTTTTGTACTTAGTTCATAGTCTGTTCTTAACTTCTTAATTCTAACTAGGTTTAGGATATTTGCATTAATCCATGGCTTGACATGATTGAATGTTAGATTTTTATTACATAGTAGTATGTATGTATGTATGGAAGCTGAAGTATTACATATTCAAGAAAGTACTTCCAACAATCAGATATGTTTTTGTTGATAAACTGGAACTTCCAGTCAACACTATCAATGGCATCATTAACATTAGAAAAATTAATTGACGGAAAGAGACGTGAACACGGGGGAGAGGGATTATAGTTGATAATCTGAATCGAGGTGGATATAGCAACATGATCTGACTTACCAAAATAGGAGGGTCTATTATGGGTGGTACAATAAGATTTGGATTATTGGTAAGGATTAAATCAAGAGTAGAGGAAACGTTGCCATCCCTAAATCGTGTGGGTTCCTTGATGAGTTGACTTAGGTTGTTATAATGCAGAAAATTAACGAAATTATCATTAATTAATGACCCATCAGTCTGTAAGTTAGGCCAGTTAATAGCGGGATAGTTGAAATCACCAAAAATTATGTTTTTAGAATTTGGGAGCAATGAGGTAATCTGAGAGGTTAGTTCTGCATAAAAATCAATATCGTCAATAAGTGAGGAGTAATTAGGTCGACAAAGACATGACAGCATAAAAGAGAACTTAATAGACATACATTTAACGACTAAGCATTCAATAGTAGTAGTAAAATTATTAGAACAGGAACGAACTGAAAGTTAGGAAATAAATCATTTTTAAAGTAAATGCAAACACCTCCACCAATTTGATGCGAATAACCGGAAATGGCGACTAGAGAATCAGGAATGGTAGGTTTAAGCTAAGTTTCAGAAATAAGTATGATAGCAGGAAACGATGACTGAATATAAGAAACAAGGTCAGAAAATTTTAAATAAAGAGGGCAAAGGTTAGAGTAAATGATAGTGAATTCATAAATGGAAGGGTTGTTTAGTTTTTTGATTGAATAGAGACCACAGTAGGGATACCTTTAATATACTTGATAGTAATATTGAATTTACCTTTTAGTTGTCGTGCTTTTAAGTCACGTCTTACCTCATTAAGTTTGTTTAGTTAGGAAGGTGTTTTGTCGTCAGAAATCGAAATATGTTTAAATTCGGAGTTTCTGAGACGAAGTTTGTTTTGAAGAATTATTTTTGCACAATAAGGAGACGGGAATGCAACCTTGATCATTTGTGGGGTAGAACCTTGTATACCTATCCTAGTGACTGTAACGAAATCGTTAAAATCACTGATTACAAATCTGCACAGGCTCGAGGCAAAAGCTTTATCAAAATCAGAAGAGCTATTTTCTGGAACACCTCTAATAATAATACTATGAGAACGAGAAGCTCTTTCAACAGCTTCAGAGATAAACGAGTCAGAAATGGTAGACAAACCAGGAAAAGAAAGAAATTGAGTTTGTCGAGGAGCAAGATCTTTTGAGACACTAACCACGTTGGAGGTAGTGGCGAGCTGAGAGCCGTTCAAATCACCAATGTTAAGTAACTGAGTGTGATTCTCAAGCGTTGCATTACATTTAGCCACATCTTCAGAGAGTTTGGCCTGGTTGTCACGAATCAGTGCAACATCATTGTTTATTTGAGAAAGTTTATCCATTAAAAAGTTAAAATGCTGAACAGTGAAGTTGTCGGAATTGTCAGAAGGAGCACGAGAAGCAGATTCAGAAGAGCAGAGTTTGCATAACCAGTTCAAGTCGTTTTCGTTTAGCGTTACAAGATCGTATTTGGTTATACCAGCACAGGTGGAATAAAAGATTTTTTTGCACGAAGAACAGTTAATTCGAGACAAATATCAATTCTCGTGTGCAGATAGTAAGCGATAACGAAGCGCAAGAAACGAAGCAATAATACTAAAGAGATTAGTGCAAAAGCAAAAAAGTATGTACCTACAGCCGTAAGAACACGAAAAGTAGGTAAGCCCAATTGGAAAACTAAGATTACGCGAGTAAACTAGCAGCGCGATAACTCTTTTAAATCTTTTGATTTATTTTCAATTCCCTCTCTCCTTTCTCTTGGTGGAATTATTAAATCATCATCTACTTGTAATTGTTTTAATAGCTTAAGATTTGTAATTTTTATTTTTAAGAAATATTCTCCCTTTAGGGAGTTGACTGTTTATAAAATCAATCAGTTCTTGTTTAGATGCTCTTGAATATCTTTTTACTTTAAATTTTTTTATAAACTCACGTAATTGAGTTCTGGTTTTATTGTTTATATCTTTTTGAAATGCTTGTATATATCTTTGTCTGCGTTTCAAGCTTCTAAGTTGAGCTTCCATTTATATAGGAATTTTTTTTTAAATAATTTTATTAACAAATTTTTTGTTAAAAAATTTTTTAGTTAATCAGTGAGTGCCATTCCAATTTAAGATGTGCATCTATATGTCTTCTTCCTATTGGTCTTTTACATGTAGGACATGGTCTTTTTCATTATTTGTAAAATATTCTGCCCAGCATATCGATTGATGTGCGTCATTAAGTTTATTACTAAAAAAATATTTTTTTAAAGTCTTTTCAGTTTTACATTTTGTACAAGGTTTAGATTGATTATCCATTTATTTATCAAAATTTTTTGTTAGTAATATAATGACTTTCATCACCGTAATATAATGACTAATGATGCCGTTGATAAATTTAAAAGATTGATTATTATAACTACATCTGATAAAGATGGGTGAGTAAATTATTTTTTAAATGATAACTCAAATTTTTATGGAATTCGATTTTTAAAATTCCCACACCAGTTTGGTTTTCTATTTTTATGATTCAATACTAGATTTTTTTATTTGTTTGATATAGACTTGGAAAACTAAATAATTTTTAATTTTAGTAGTCTAATATGTGTAACTTCTTAACTCAGACTATTATGCCTAGTTTTCTTAGTCATTTTCCTATTGTCTATGCATTTTTTTCAACAAAAACCACAGATTCAGTTGTTACGTCTGGCTCACATTTTCTAAGAAATCTTAACAAAACAGTAGTTTTCCTTATTTTTAGCATAAAAATCTGGCTCACATTTTTAAGAAAGCCACAAAAAATATGGTATTTTTTATAAAAAAAATTGATGTTTTAATAAATAAAATGGGCTTAAAAACAGGTCATTTTATCTATTAAAAGACCTCAATGGGCTGTTTTTCAAACTCAACAAACTTCAACGACTAAAACTTGAAAATCGACTCATTTTCCTAAAAAAATTGATGATTGGGAAAAATTTGAGTTAGAAGGTAGTTGTTTTTGATGTTTTGATAGAAATACTGGTTTTTGTTGAAAAAAATGCATAGAAAATAGGAAATGACTAAGAAAACTAAGCATAATAATCTGAGTTAAAAAGTTACACATATTAGACTACTACATACAGAGTGAATATAAAGTACAGAACCAAGCAGTTTTATTTTTAATCATTTGCCTCCAGAAAATAATAATTAATATAAATTAAGGTAATATAAAAAATGTGATCGTATTTTCAGAACGAAATTCTGTTTTGTTTTTGAGATATGCGATTTTTTTTTGTCAAAATTGCAATTTATGTGATTTTTTTTGAAACATTAAATATAAAGAAGATAGTTGTAATTTTTAGAGTATAGCTGTTATGAGAAAAATGATTTTCTAGTGGGTTGCCATTTAAAAAAATTAAGTTTTTTGTAGAACTCAAAAACAAAAGGAAATTTCGAAAAATTTTATTCTTGTTAAATTATCACATTTTTATAGTACTTTATCACACATCAATTAGTTTTTTCAAAAAATAAATCGTAAACCTGGTATAAGACTTCTCTAATTTCTCTCTCATTCCTCTATCATCATTCTGTCGTCAGGCTTATTATCTTATCTGAATCATCCTGTATACCTTAATATA
>NW_025400983.1:16403720-16406389 GCF_015345945.1 Tribolium madens | reverse complement strand
AAACAAGGAAGCTGTATCTTAAACTGTAACTCTGTTTAATGTTATTTGTGGCTTTTATTGACAAAATTTTTGTACCTTTACTAAATAATTATGAAAAAACATATACAAGGTCATCAGTATTATTAAATAGACATAAAAAAATGTCAAATGTCAAAAAATAAATGTCAAAAATTTTTGACAGATAGAATTTTTTAAACATTTTTTCAATACTCTGAGGATTACCCAATTATTCCCTTTCAAGGAAGTGCGCGATTTTTTAAACATTCTATATGTATTACCAAATAAATTCTTTTTAATTCTAATGGAATCGAGATATTTATAAGTTTAATGAAGTAGAAGAAAAATTTCAAGTAAGATAAGATACCAGGAACATAAAAAAAATGTTTAAAAAATTCTATCCGTGAGTTAAAGTGGGAGCGTTAACAACTCGATTTTTAAAAAATTATTTTATTTCACTCAAAATTATTATTACACTTATTTTAATTATTTAAATTATTTACAATTATTTCACTAACTTCACAAATAACTTATTTTTACAATAATGAATGGCTTGAACTCGAACTAGACTTATTTCAGACTAACTGTTTACACCAGACATATAATTCAGACTTATACCAGACTTGTATTCAGACTAAAACGCATCTTTCCTATCCTGAATTTATAATATAAATTAATGCAACGGTTGCAAGGTTTTTGATGATGGTAAAGCGCGTGATGATTACGTTTCCTTATGGAAGCTTCTAGTTGATCCATAGGCACGTGGATGGAGATATCATAACACCTCCCCCGTTAGATTGGAAATTTGGGGATGGTTTGCGACGCCAAATTTTCAATTGGAATTGCTGACGGCATMMGTTGGCTTGCTGCTTGTTGCTTGATTTTTCTCATCATAATTTTCGGATAAAGACATTTTGTCCAAAGTAGATAAAGAGCGATGGCTAATAACAAAACATAGATTAAAATTGTCCAAATACTTGTATTATATGAAATTGGTTCATTATCTTCTTTTCGGAGGGTTTGTTGAATTTGTTGCATTTGGTGATAAACAGGTTGAAGGTTACTCAAATCAATTTTTTCGAGTTGGAGAGGTTCCATGTGAAAATCTTCTTTTTGGTAACTTGTTTCTGAGGTTTCAATTTTAGGAAGTTGAATGGGTATCTTCTGATAAATTGGGTCTTGATAAGCTTGAAGTATTGTCGAATTAATTCGGAGTTTACATCCATCAGGAACAACGATTACATAACTTCCTTTGATTGACTGGGATTCTTCATCTTGATCACAAATTGAGGTTACTGATTGTTCGGTTGGGAAAATTCCAATCCATTGATTTTTGTCGATTTTCTGAATTTGTTTGTCGTTTACTTGAATTTGAAGGACTTGACAATCTTGATAATTGTGGGTAAATTTCAGAAGTTGAACCTCGCATGGTGCGTTTTGYGATAATCTTGTTGTTTGTGGTAGGTTACAAATATAATCGCCTGATTTTGCTTCATTACATTTTTCATTGGTTAAAGCAAAATAATACTCGTTGAGGAAAAGGAATTTGTGTGACGGAATTATAACTTGGCAAGATTTTGGAGTAGAGCAGATTGGAAATGGGAACAATTGGTAATAATGATAATTTTGGAATTCAGTTAGAGGAACCTCGAAAATAAATGTCAATTTTCTATCTTTTTGATAAGCTTTGATTTCAATTATTCTTTCATAGAGTAAGATGTTTTCCTTTTTTGGTTCAAAAGCTAAATTTTTATTATTAAGATTTTCTTTAACTACTTTTAACTCATGCAACAAATCTTCAGGATTTAATATTGAATTATGCAATACATTAAGCTTAGCGAAGCTGATTGCAGTTTCTAGATTGTCCAAAATTCTTATCATTTCTTCTGAAAATGTAATTATTTGAATAAAAATGCTGTGTAAATGTACAAGAGGATAAAGATCATATCCAGTGGTGACTGTTTTGTTTATTATTTTCTCAATGTCAGCAATTCTTTTAGCAAAAATCAGTTGATTATTCGTTAATTTCGAAATTGTTATATTAAATTTTTCAATTGCATTAATTGTTAAGGAAATTTGTTCGTCAAGTAATAGTTTTTGTTTATTTTGTCTTGATTGTAATTTTGAAATCATTTCTTCATATCGTTTGCCGTCGTCATTATCTAAATTTCCTGTTATTGCTTTAATTGCACTTCCAAAAATATTAAGTATTCCTCTTTTAATTCGTTTATTTTCTGAAATTGTGTTTGGAAATAATTGTAAAATTCGTTCATCTATTTGAATAAATAACTCGTTTAAAATAGTTTTATAATGGAGTAGATCTTTCTTAAAATGTTCTGAGTTACTAGAGTTAAATCTGTTTTCTACATTTAAAAGGTGGTTATAAACTCTATCTCTAAGATTATTATATTCTGATARTAAATTATCAATATCAAATATTCTAATAAAAGTCCAATGATCTATAATATTTCTTGCTATACCTAACTTTTGGGGTAAAAGTCCAGCATTTTCATTTATTTTTGTCAATTTTGGGGACTGGAAGGATCGGGAGATGTGGATCCAGAAGATAATCRTGGAACAGGAATTCTTAAATTATCTAAATGTACTCTTTTTGTTTGATTATTTTGATTTTTCAAAATACAGGTGTTATCATTGTTGATTGATTCAATTGT
>NW_025400983.1:16401159-16403620 GCF_015345945.1 Tribolium madens | reverse complement strand
ATATTTGGGACAAAATAAAACCCTAAGTTATGAAACTAAATGATTCAGAATAATGAAGTTTTAATTACAGATTTGCTTGTTTCAGGTGAAGCAAAAAATGTTTTTCTTTTGCAGTTTTGGTTTAAAATCAAAGATAAAAAATGTTTTCCTCTTGCAATCGGTTAAACGTAGTAAGCTGTTACGCGGTGCGCTGGTTACTAACAGTGGAATAAAGTTACTTTATCCACTAGTGGATAAAGTGGTGCTTTATACGCATCTAAAGTCTCTTTATAGAGTGATGTGGATAAAATATATTGCAAATAAAATGATAAATGTTCTGTAATACAATAATTAATATTAATAATCTATAATATTCTGGCGCAGGGGCTATACAGGGTGTGTCAATTTCAAATAAGGTAAGATACCAGGAACATGGAAAAAATGTTCAAAACATTATGTCTGTCAAAAAAGTTTGACATTTATGTTTTGACATTTAACATTTTTTATGTCTATTTAATTTTGTATATGTTTTTATTAAAGGTAAAAAATTTTGCCAATAAAAACCACAATTTAATAACATTAGAGTTACAATTTAGGATACAGCTTCCTTGTTTTCCCTTCTAATAGCTTGTAGTAAAAAAACTTGTAAAATTATTTTTTAACGAAAATAAATAGAGTCAAAGTGTAAAATTTACACTTTCATAGCTTCGAAATTTTTATAGATAGAATTTTTTAAACATTTTTTTTATGTTCTTGATGTTATATTTTACAGGGCATTTTTCTATGGGGCGCGAGTTCTGGCCCAACCTGTACATAGGTTCATAGATATGATTGTTTTGTTCTTTGAGTGATTTTGTATAAGTGGATAAAAATTAGTTAAGAAGATTTTTTGCTGGATTGACTCAGAAAATACCGTAAAAGATAATATTGGTTCTACTTTTTTACACTTAGCAAATCTTATTTTAATACACGGCACTACTATTTAGTATTTAGATTATTTTAAATAACAAATCTTATTTTAATACACAGCACTACTAGTTAGCATTTAGAATATTTTACTTAGAAAATTATAGTTATTTATTGCAAGAGTATGTTAGATAGCGTTTTATTTACGTTAGTTCGAGCGGTTAATTTTCTTAAGTGGATAAAACGCGACTAACACAAGACTGCAATATAACGTTTTATCCACAATCACAGGCCCAAATTATTCCAAACTTAATTAAAAATTAAACTGACATTTAAAAGTCACGCCAAATGTGCTTTCGGTTAAACGTAGTAAGCTGTTACGCGGTGCGCTGGTTACTAACAGTGGAATAAAGTTACTTTATCCACTAATGGATAAACTGGTACTTGATACGCATCTAAAGTGTGGAATAAAGTCTCTTTATAAAGTGATTGTGGATAAAATATATTTAGTTATCATTTTATTACTAGCCCTTTTTATTTTAATACATGTTAAAGAAAAATTTTGTTGACTGTTTTTTTACACTCAATAAATAACCAATTTAAAAAATGTCCAAAACATTTTGATTTTTATCACAATTTTAGTTTAGTTTTGGGGTGTGATAAAAGCAATTAGAGTTTGAAATTTTTTTCCGGAATGTGTTCGAGCGTTCGAATTGAATTTGTAAATATAAACCTTTAGCTATCAACAACAACAACTAGGACACTGGAGAAATGACTTTTGCATACAGAATTAACGTTTGCATTATTTATGAGGGTCAGTTCGGACAAACCATTAGATTTGGTGTAGAGGGCTCACCTCTCAACTTTCTGCTGATTTAAGTATCCACTGCGACACAACTGTTGCTGATGTTGTGTTTTATTATTATGAACTTATTTCAGTCGGTATACTCTGGAATAGCCTTATTTCATTACTTGATCGTGTTTGTTAGTTCAGAACTTTTGGGTTCGAAATAGTTTTATCGGACTGAGCAAAGGGAATTCGACTTGAATCTACATTTAAGAGTAGGTAGAAGCTGACCATTAGACCTTAGAATTTTGTAAACTAAATGTTGCTAGTTGCTACCAAGCAAAGAATCGATGCAATAAACCAATGAGGTAATTCAATTTGTTTTTAATAATACCAATTTTCATCACGTTCTGTTTTTTGCATATAGGTACAAAGGTTTCATAAACTTTAAAATATTAAATCTGTAAAGCTAAAACGTGAGTTTTTTTTTACTGAATTCAGTTAGAGTTTTATACAATTTTATTATAATTTTTGTCAAATAAATTAATCAAGATTTTATATAAAAAAGTAACATACAGTAATAGCTATTTACGGTATTAGACATTTTTACTTTACAGGTCGAACCGTATGGCACTCATGTGCGAAAAATCTTTTCTCGCACTTGGTTCGTAAATAACTATTTTACTACTAGTTGATTATTTAGTTTATTAAGAGGTTGTGAAGTTGTTTTTTGTCTCCTAATGGTCAATAATCATTTTCATTATTGACAAAAGGCAATAATGGATTAGA
>NW_025400983.1:16397451-16401059 GCF_015345945.1 Tribolium madens | reverse complement strand
TTTTCATCCCTTTGGTCTGCAAAGTTTTGTTGTAGGACCGTTTTTAAAGCAAACCAACTATTTATTTCACGAGAACTTGTTACTAGTTTCGCTTGACCTATTAATTTTGTTTTTATCGACGTTAGTAGAAATTTATTTATGAATGCTTCTGCATTTGGATCAGAAAATGTATTCACTAAGAGATCGCAGGCGGAAATAAAATCTGCTAACTCTGATGGTTCGCCGTTAAATTGTGGAATGATTTTTAAATATTCTGAYTGGAAAGGCTGCGCCATTCTTTCTCTATGATTAAATTCGTCAATTATTAAATTTTTGATTAAATTTTCGAGTTCCTCAATTTCTGAGTCTGAGTCTGGTAGAATTAAGGAATCGGTCATATACTTAAGGAAACGAGTATTACTTACAGTTTAAAACAAATCTTCATTGGGTCTCCAGGGAACGAAAGAATCCGGCGATTTTTGTCCACTGATTCCTAGGTTCCAGGAATTGAGATTGCGACYTCCGGCGATTTTTGTCCAGAAATGCTCCAATCTTCAAGGTACAGGAATTAGGAGAGTTCGGCGATGCTTGTCCGAAAACTCGAAATTCTTCAATAAATTCTTCAATAAAAATCTTCAATAAAAAATCTTCAATGTAAAATCTTCAATATATTCTTCTTCAAAGTATTCGTAGTATTTAAAATTCTTCAATTATTTTCAATTATTCTTCAACTCTTCAGATTCTTGATATTTCGGCGTTGAGTGGCTCGAAAATATCCAAGAATTGTTCTTCCACAACTAAGTATTAAAATACAAGGATGTCCTCTTGGAAAGATCCTTTGTGGATTCCTTTGTGATTATCCTTTGTGATATCCTACTGACTGCGCCAGTTAAAGTGGGAGCGTTAACAACTCGATTTTTAAAAAATTATTTTATTTCACTCAAAATTATTATTACACTTATTTTAATTATTTAAATTATTATTTCACTTTACAATTATTTCACTAACTTCACAAATAACTTATTTTTACAATAATGAATGGCTTGAACTCGAACTAGACTTATTTCAGACTAACTGTTTACACCAGACATATAATTCAGACTTATACCAGACTTGTATTCAGACTAAAACGCATCTTTCCTATCCTGAATTTATAATATAAATTAATGCAACGGTTGCAAGGTTTTTGATGATGGTAAAGCGCGTGATGATTACGTTTCCTTATGGAAGCTTCTAGTTGATCCATAGGCACGTGGATGGAGATATCATAACACGTGACATTTGTTTTTTGACATTTGACATTTTTTTATGTCTATTTAATAATACTGATGATTTTGTATATGTTTTTTTACAATTATTTAGTAAAGGTACAAAACTTTTGCCAATAAAAGCCACAAATAACATTGAACAGAGTTACAATTTAGTATACAGCTTTCTTGTTTCCGCTTCTAATAGCCTTAGCAAAAAAAAACTTGGAAATTTATTTTTCCTATAGAAATAAATAGAGTCAAAGTGCAAAATTTAAACTCTCATAACTTTGAAATTTTTATAGATAGATTTTTTTTTTAATTTTTTCTATGTTTGTGGTACCTTACCCTACATGGCATTTGTCTTTGAGACAGAAGTTCTGGCGCACTCTGTATGTGCATATCATGTAGAATGCGACTCCTTCAACTTTTAGAATCGCGATATCTCAGGAATGGTGATTCTTAGAAAAAAAGTATAAGGACCATTTTTGTAGATAATTTCAAGATCTATAATTTTTGTCTGGGCTACTTTTTTGATAAAACTTACCGTTTTCGAAAAAAATGTAAAAAACGTCAAATTTTTAACTTTGACCACGAATAACTTTTTTAGCACACATAGGATCGATGGGGACTTTTGACACTTTATTCTTAATAGTGTACCCAAGATCTCCACCAAAATTTAGCTCTGTCGGAATTTTAGTTATTTGAAATGTCTATTTTGACCGGACTATAAGTATCAAAAAATGCTTTGTAAGTGAGCTACACCGCTGAAAGAGATGCCTTTTTTAATGTTTTCCCACTATTGAACAATAGATAAAATTACAAAAGTTGGTACAGCTGAACACCTGAACGAATTTAAAGATCAGTTGTCAAAATTTTTAATCAAGGGCGCGGACGTCTTAAACGGTAAAACGAATTTAATTGTTACGAGTAATTTTTATCTTCTTTATGGACTGTAAGGCAACTTGTAAACTGATTTTACTTAAAAACGGTAAGTTGTATCGAAAAAAAACGCAAGAGACCTTTTTTTATGAAAAACTATGGAATTTAGAATTTTGTGGCTGAAAGTGGCAAGAACCAACAGCCAAAATAGTTAGCGTACTATTTACCCTAAACCCTCCCAGTTTAGAACGCTCCTGAGTAAAAATTTATTTTATCTTTGAATTTGTTTGGGTGTATAAGGGTTATCAGTTATACCAGATTTTGTAATTTTATCTACAATGGTTTCTGACATATTGACACTCTTTTCAGGGGATGTAGCTCCCTTATAAAATATTCTTTATCTCAGCCTCGGTCTTCTGTAGCTCAGTTATTATTTAAGTAGGAATTTTGATAGGGGATAATAATAAATCAAAATCTTTCTCAATCTTTTTTCTTTTATTGGGAACGACCTGTTTCGGCTTCGGGTTCTAAAGAAGCGTATATAATATACATACAAATTAGTTAAACGAAAGTTAAAATTCAATTAAGTGAGCTTACCCAACAAGATTTGTCAGTTTTAAAAGGATTATTAGAAGACATAAACACTTTAAAATCAAAAATTAATTTTTTAAATTAAATTGTCTAATTTGATTAATTTTTAATTTTAAAGTGTTTGTTATGTCTTCTAATTTCTAATAATGCTTTTAAAATTCACAAATCTTGTTAATAGTATTGGGTAAGCTCACTTAATTGAATTTTAACTTTCGTTTAACTAATTTGTATGTATATACGCTTCTTTAGAACCAGAAGATGGCCTAAAGCCGAAACCGGTCGTTCTCAATAAAAAAAAAGCCTGAGAAAGATTTTCATTTATTATTATCCCCTATTATAATAAGACTCAGGAACATGGTCATAACCAACAATTATAAGGAATTTTGATATTTTGTAAACTTTATTTATATTGTAAGGCGCATTTCAGGAAAATATTTTTGGTTATACCGGATGACCCAAAAATAAGTTGGAGCGGAGCGGAAGACAGATGGAGTAGGCCATGGGTATATCAAGGCCATCTGAATCAACAAGCTGCGCTTATAAGGCCGTTTCAATTTTCGATTTTTCCATATAAACTTTGTTTCTGTGATATTTCAGGAGTCAGTACCTTATTTGGCTCCATCTACCGATTTCGATCGCAGTCGATTGAGACTTTTTAGACTTTTTATTTTTAGGTTAAGTGCTTAAATCAATCAATGAATCATCAATTAAAACATGAATGCTATAAAATATCCAAGATCCGAGCTTATTTTAGGTACATTCTGGACTAGCAAAATACTAATAAATTAGATTTGCAAAAAAACATGAAATCATAACACAAGGTAGGTTGAGAACAATTTATAAATTTAATATTTTTCTACAAAGTGGTTTGTTCTGGATTGCACATTTTTTCTTTAATAAATAAATAAT
>NW_025400983.1:16368018-16396631 GCF_015345945.1 Tribolium madens | reverse complement strand
AAATAATAAAGAGTTATTGTAATTATCTTGTAAATTTGTAAAGATTAAAAATAACTATCTAACCCAAATGTAAATCTTTATTTTTTTAAATAAATAAAATTATATTTTCGTATAAAATGTTATAATTTTTGATGTTTTTCGACTAGTTCTTAGAAAAAATTACAATCAAAAGTAAGCAATTACGCATTGATTATACAACCCATAAAACACAAAAGTAAATTTTAGTATACAAAATTTTTTCATGGTTGCATTAATCGTCCACCGAGGGCGCGCAATAAGGTTCTGTCTTTTTTGTTTTCATGGCCACTATGCAGAAACAGTTATCATGGAGAATGAAACGGCCTTATAAGCGCAGCTTGTTGATTCAGATGGCCTTGGGGTATATTTTTGTATGGCATCCTCTATACTTACCTTGACTAACTTTCTATTTAAAACAGTTTACTATATAGGAGACTTGATCCTATTTTTCTAAATAGAGCATAGATGGCTGGTTTATAGCAATCTGGTTTATGGTATTACAGATTTCTATTACATATGTATGTTTAATTTCTGTTTTATTCATTTAATAATAACAATATTTAGTTTGTGCAAACTGTGAATTTGTGGAAATCTTCAGATAAGTTTAATTTCATCGTTCATTAATATTTGTGTAAGACGTAAGACTATTTTTTATAATTCGTAGGTGACAGAAATCTAAAAAATGAAAATTTGAGGTTATAGTAACGCTACAATGGGAATAAAAAACAAATCACAAAATATGAAGATATTTATCAAGAGTGTAAAATTAAAGCTTGGTAGTATAAAATATAGTTCGGAATATGAAATACAGATTTAATAAAAATTACTAGTTTTATTTAATATTTAGTATGGCATGTTATTTTATACTTTCTGGGTTTTACAAGTTTAATAAATCATAAAAAGTAATCGTAATGTTTTATTTATATTTGATACGAATTTGCAATAAAACCATTTTGCTTAATAATCATTTGTTTTAGGTTAGAACAAAGTGATTTTGATCATTTGGAAACAACAAAACCGATGTAACTATGAAACATTACCCCAACCTTGGAGTAATGTTTAACATTTTTTTCTTGCTTTTTTCTTTTCTGCATTCTGTATAAAATGTTGCATGCTCGTAAATTTACGATGTCATGTGTTTGTCGTTGTTTTACGTTACATACATTTTTTTATTGTAGAAATGATCAGTAATTCGCAACTTCAAACTGGTGATGTTTCATCAGATTCATTTAAAAAGCGTAAACAAAGAACATCTTTTACATACCAAGCTTTGGACCGATTAAACGCCTTCTTTGAAAAAAATCAACGACCTTCAGGTATGTTTCTTGTTAATCAGGGAGTGAAAATACAAAATAAATTATATTTGTAGGTCTGGAATTCACAAGATTGGCCAAGGAACTGGGTTATGATAGAAGAGTGATTAGAATTTGGTTTTGTAATAAGAGACAAGCATTAAGAAAAGTAATGTCGTGAAAATGTTATTAAAAAAACTTTCATAATTTAGTATCTAGGTGCTTAATTTTATATTTTTACAATTAGGAATCACTAAATAATTTGTGTAGGTTTAAATGTTTATGATTAAATTATTTAAATAAGTTTTTATAGTGTTATACAAATTCGCTAGTCCGCTCTGTCGGGCATAAAGTAATAAAAAACACATTGTTAAATAAAACACTTTTTATTAATGATCATATACAGGTGCATTGTTAGATTCACAGAATCTATCGAATAATAAAATTCGATCACAGACTTAACTAAATTATTCGGCGATTTCGCCCGAATTAACATTATTGTGAACAAGTTCAAATTTTCCTTTTGTTCTTTGATCCTTTTCTGCGTGTTTCTTTTTATATTGTTTATATTCTACTGCTGTATAACCTGAAGCTCCAATAAGTAAAAGTCCCAAAAGTAGATAGAGTTTTACGTCGGTGCACAAATATGGACTGTAAACGTATGTTATGACAGATCCGGTTGATTCCCACAAACGGAAATTACTGTACGATGCTTCTTCTTTACCAGGGAAGAGAATTCCACTCAACGCTGAAAATGGAACAGATATTATATTATTTTTATGAAATACATTTTGCTCAATGTTGAAGTATTTTATTATTTAAACCGAACTGACAGATTACTTGGAAAGAATTATTAAAAATTATCCGAATTAATTTGGAATTATGGGAACTAATTTGAAAACTGGAATTACATTGAGTTATGAGAACTGGAATTTTTTGGTATTGAAATTGTGTTTGCAGTAGTTTTTTTTTGTAATTGTTTTTATTCAATATTTTTTTTTGTTTTCTCTTTTAATACGAAAATAAAAATATATGAGAAAATTTTTCTAAAATAACCTTTTATTAAAAAAAAATAAACATTTGTTTTCTGTCAGAGAAGAACATTTTTGCTTACAGAAAGTTTATAAAAGCTTTAGAGGCGGTCAACTAAGCAAATTAATTGTGCATTACTTGTGGAGTTATTTATTTATTGTTTTGTGAAATCTTTTAAAGAATTGAATTCGTCTCAAATAGTAATGTTAGCCTCGTGATTTTGAATACTTTTTTTGACTGATTTTTTTTAATTTGCTCATTTTTATATTGATCTGTCTATGAGAAGTAAAAAAATGGCATATTGTTGAACTAATTTTAACCTACAAACATAATTCGTGTTTGTAGCTTAAAATTTTGTAAAATACATTGGTAATTTACTTATCAAAATTATATTGAATTAAATTTGGAATTATACAGGGCGATTCAGATAAGATAATGACCTGAGGATCTGGCGATGCAACTCAAAAAACAAATTTCATTTACGCCTTTGATGTCACTCTGACTTCAGCGCAGAGAACGATCATTAGTGCCATTCAGTTCTCGCGGAATGATGGAGAAATTAGAGAAGTCTTTTCGGTGTAAACCTAATACAAAATGTATGAACGAATGAAACATTAAAAGTAGGCAAACAGTTTTTTTTTTATAAATTCTAAATTGCACTGTCAGAGCAACATAAGATAACTTGGATTGCAAATGCAAATCGTAACTAAAATTAGATCAAGACGAAAATATAATTTGTTTTTTGGGTTGCATCGTCAGAACGTCGGGCTCATTATCTTATGTGAATTACTCTGTTTAAATATAGGATTAGTTTTTTTTTTTGACAATTTTTTGATTCTTAAATACTCACAGTTAATTTGTACAAGCCAGACGGCGTCGCAGATTCCCCACAGAGCAGCAATCGCAAAATAAACCAGTTTATTCGAATAAGCTGGTTGCCAAACAAGAAGAGTCACAATAAGTGCCACGTGTAGAGATAAGGCAAAACATATGACTGGGCTTCTTCCGGTTATTTTGATTAAGTTTCCGATGAAGATGGCGGCTATTCCGTTACAGATGCCAAAGCAGATCATCACGAAGCCAATGTTGCTTATTCCCCAACCGCAGGAAACGAAGGCCTGGAACATTAAGTCGTCCAAAGGATTAGTTTACAAGGGAGAAATTTATGAGATAGTCTAGCTATAATTTCGGGGATGTCCTGAGCACAACAAAAAATCGTTTTTTTATACCTACGCTTCTTCCGCATTTTATTATCTTTCTAGTTCCTACACACGTGATGGTGTGACGTAAATAACTACGTTTCGGAATGAATTAATTTCAGGATTAGGGGTTTGGGGGAAATGGAGAAAAAATATTCATAAATCATTGCGCATTTTATTTTAGCTTGAAAATGGAATTCAGGATTATCACTCGTTAATAAGCTTTAAATATTCGGTTAAAAATAAGACTTATCTGGTCAATAAAAAAAACATTTTAGACAGAAATTTCTGATAGAAATGATCAAAATCTTAATTAAGATTAAGTTGGCAACGTTAAATAATGTCAAATCTTATATCATCAGTCGGTTGCCAGCTTGATTTCACATTCGCAAGCCACTTTGATCGTAAAATGAATTTGAATTGAAAAACTTTATAAACTTTATTTTATTTTAGTAAAAAGATATACTAATATACATTTACATTGCTAAAAATGGGTGTTTGCCAATTTGTAAAATATCATTTACTTCACAATGAGAAAAAAGTAAAAATGTTGCATAAAAGTTTTAAAAGAAAAACAAATTAAAAAATTCATAATACAGTGGCGGACACGGGAGAAAAACCGTAAATTTTGGCAGCGTCGAAGAATAAATTTGCAAATTTTTAAGACTACCAAATTGAGAACAATATTCTTTTTTAATTCAGACATGTTTGTCATGTCAATGAGACTGTTTTTTTTCTCAATTTTAGTTTACAACTTGTTAGTAGAACACGAGGTAGGAATATTTTTATTACTGAAAAAAGATTGGAACGCATTTTCTGTGTCAACTATGAGAGTTTTTACTCACAATCATAAAGTACTATAATAATTAAATTCCTCGCATGTGAAAAGTTGGAAAGTATGACAATTCAACTTCATTTAGCAATTGATATGAAATATCAGTTCAGGCCGGAAAATGGTTGTTTCCCAACACGAAAACTGATAAGGAAGTGATCACTTCATATGTCATGTTTTACTAAATTTGCTAAATTCTTTATTGGTTTTTTCTTCTTTAAGGAGGATGATTATGAATAAAATAAAATTATTGTGCTTTATTCGATCTCAAGGCTGGCGCACTCTGGTTAATGCCATATTTACTACCTCGAGTGTAAACTATTACTATTTTATCACAATTCATGAAAAAATTCTAAATTAACATAGACGACATAATTTCTCGCAAATGGAGATGTGTTCAAAAGTTGGTTCCTTTGGTACAGGGCTCTAGGTTTTTTTATACCTTAAAGCAGGCAATAAATAACCGATAGTTAAAAAAATTAAAAAAAATATTAAAGTTTGATCACTCACAAATTCTGTTTTCAATTAATTAATTAATTCTGGTTGAAAAATTAAACTCCGAAAAAACACTTTCTGTATATTTTGTTTTCTTACTCAACATTTTGTTAAAAATTCTAAAGATTTTATGTTTTTAAAACAATTTAAATTTTAAATTTTAAAATTTTATTATAAACAAACTCACAGCATTGAAATCTGCAGCGATGAAAGCCTGTTCAGCTCCAATGAACATTGTAATTGGAAGTATTAATATTTGATAAGGATTGGCAAGTTGTTTTATAGTAACTGCAAGCAACTTAATTCCAGAGAGTCCACTTCCGCTCCCTTTTCGCCCTTTTCCATATCTAAAAACCCATCGAGGTATTAATACTATAATAATTTCGATTTGAATAATAAGCTTACCTGTTCATTGGATCAACAAAAATAGCCACTACCAGACAAGCTCCCACCATGCAAGCTAGATAAATTCCTGTGATTAGATGAATTTTTGATGTTTCTGGAGGATGCAGATTTGGGTTCGCCGCTTCGGTTACCGTCCCCGGACAGAAATTGGCGCCACATATATCATTCGGTTTTTCATCCTGTAAGGATTTAACCACGGTTTCGGATAACAATGACGTTAGGTTTGAAACCGTTGTGTTGGTCAAGAGTGCGGTCGACTCAGGGATTCCTCCAGAGGAGAGAACTGGAACAAAAAAGAGGCGGTGGCTGATGATAGAACTTTTATGTTTGCTAAAAGGGGAGATAAAGGTGGTGTGTTTCTTTTTACATCTTTTATTTGAATTACGGTTCTATATGCTGTCTTAGAAACTCTTAGATGACTACTACACAAC
This sequence comes from Tribolium madens, assembly GCF_015345945.1. NCBI lineage: Eukaryota > Metazoa > Arthropoda > Insecta > Coleoptera > Tenebrionidae > Tribolium > Tribolium madens. The sequence goes on along the minus strand of NW_025400983.1, from coordinate 16,390,927 downwards.
TTTTAATTTCTTAGAGAATTTTGAAAATGTTAATAATATAAATTTTTAAATAGAGTCTGGAACTATGTAGGCACAAAACTAGTTGACAAAGTTGTCACAAATTGTAAAAAAAGTGTCCTAATTTTTTATAAATGCAAGAAACAAAGAAAAAAATGCTGCGTAAAAAGAATAAATTTTCAACATTTGTACTATTTATTTCAAGGAACATCCATAGTATAATATGAATTTGGCATATCCTATGTAATAATTTTAATTAATTTTGTTAATTTATTTTTTATCTTATTAACTTTAAAAAAGTCTTATTAGGATTAAAAAAAGGCGAAATTAATATCGATTTTATTTCCAACACGAATAATCACTATTGAGCTAGTTTCAAATCGTAAATTAATGTCTAAGTTTTCTTAATGAATGCAATTGTTAGTCTTTTTGATTTTCTTTCGACTAAATGCACCTGAAAAATTTCCACGTAATAACTATTTTAATTGTAACTGTCCATTAGTTTTATAGCTGTGGCTGTTTCCACTGTGATGATAATAAAATCCTAAATGACGCAAATATTTTCAGGTATGTTATTTGTACTGCTTTTTGTACGGAATAAAATTTACTGTGGACTAATAAAAGAACAGAAAAAAATTTAAAATTTAGTCTGTGTAGTTAGTATAGCTGTTTCTATTTTACACGAGAAAAGTAAGAATTTCTTGAGGTTGAAATAAAAAAACTAAAATTTAAACTTAGACTTAAAATTCTCAAACTTCTTAAATTAAATTTTGCACTTGTATTTTGATGAACTTTTATTTCTATTTTTTATCAATCTATTACTTATATTTTACTGAAGTAATTTGTTTATTTTCTTCTAAATATACATTTTGTGTACTTAAACTATGTGATGTTTGAATATCTATTTTTGTTTAAAAAATAACATTATTTGTCTAATAGCCCAGAAAAATGCGAAATTAATACAATTTACATATCACGGATGTAATGAATGTCATAACAGCCTAAAATTTTCTGTCATATTACAAAAACCCTGCATTTATTCATTCATTTACAATTTGCCCAGTCGTTTAAGTTAATAAAGATATTTTTAGTCGTAGGAAAAATAGTGTACAACACTCGCCGGAAAGAGTACCTATAACGTACTCATTCACTTCTGTCCATACTCGCAATGTAATAAACTATATTCTCTGGTTTGATTTTATTAATTTTGTAATAATGGAAAATATCAAATTTTGCGATTTTTAAATCATAAACTTGATTTTTAAACGTAACAATCTATATTTTTATAATGGCTATAAAGGCTATTTTTTAATTGCTGGTGGGACAAATGTAAAACAAGAACACGACATGACCTCCGTCTGTTTTTGACATTTGACAGCTTCTGACATTTTGTACTTAGATCAAGGTAATAAGAAAATCTATTAAAATTAGATCTCAAAATTAAGGCATTCCGACTTCGCAGTGCTGTAGGGGGCACCCCTTGGAGTAAGTAACAATTTACAGAACAGTTTTTTACTCTCTACAAAGTATTTCGAACCTTAGTTGAAAGCATTGCTAAGATTCATTAGTAATTGATGAAACATAAAAAAAGCAATTTGTTTTGACCGTCACCAACTGATGAACCAAAGCATTTGAGATGTTGTTTAAAAAGAAATTATTCACTTTATTGACTAGTAACTAAAGGAAATGTTTAAAATTTCTGCCTTCAACATTGATCCTTCTAATAGTATGTTGTATTATTCTTCCAACATTTTATTGATATTGCCACATCAAAAACTATTTCACAAACCGTCAAGATTTTGTGGAGGCATAATTTTGAGATACGTGTATATTAGATATCAAATAAATAAAATTAAAAATCAAAAAAATATTATCACTGATTCCTGTGATTAGAATATGAGGTCTACGCGACGGAAGAGCCGAGTCTGTATATCGAAATAAGTACTTACTATCGGAAGCTTACCTGATGTGTATCGTAATGTATTTTATTTCATATAGTTTCAAGAAAAAACAAATGTCGCTTGTTTACACTGATCACCTCACTTCTCAAGGCCGGGAAGTTTAATTTACCGGTCAGTATCAAATAAAGGTAATGTTTTTCTGAATTATAATTTAAACAAAATCAAGACATCCCAATATTTTTTAACTTAATTTCCAAAGTCACAGGTCACTTTGATCGGAAATTTATTTGAAAGCAGTAATAAAGACTATAGAAGAATTTAGGTCAATTAATTTGGTAAGTTGAACATGAGCGTATTTTTTCAAACTTCGAAGTTTGAGTATTACCTGTTTCCAATAACAAAAGTACAAACTGCTGTTAGAAATAATGAGAAACAGACAATTTTAAATATTTACAAAGACATCAAATGAATACACTAACAAAGATAATTGTTGTTTGTATCTATAATAAACGCGTGTAAGACAGATGCATTTTGTGGAAGAAAATTTAATAAGAGGTTAAATGACTCTATGCCGCACATTTAAAGAAAATAACTCAATTATTTTTTACAGGTGATCCGTTAAGGATCCTACGCTTTTGTGCCATTGATATATTTCAAAATGTTTTTGTTGAATTTTTATTAAAAGTTACTTTTGTCTGTATTTCTGGCACAATTATAGTACAGGGATATTACACGTTGCATTTTTTCGACAGGATGATATTTCTCAAGTACGCTCCGTTTTATTTCATACAGTTTTACGTAAGTACTTTCAGTAGGTTTATACTTATAATTCATTTACGATGTTTTTGGTTTCATACTGTTTAAGGAAAAATCGAATTAAGAAAAAAGTTGAACTTGAAAAAACAATTCATAGTTACTTTTTGATCAAAAACATCGTAAAGGGATTATAACTGGTGTTTTTTTTTAATTTGGCGTCAGTTTATTTTATGAATAAAAATTGGTATTATATTTCCGAGGTACTTATTTTATTTTCGAGTGAATAAATGAATAAAAAGTACCAAAAACAAGTCGATAACACTCATTTTATTCCTTGTTGAGAGACAACAATTTTTTTGGAAATTAATTGTTTCATGTATTAGTTGTATTAGTTTCTTTTTTATTCCATTATTATTTTTTAGCCGCGTTATTTAATACATGAAATTGTTTCATACTTCAACCACCTCAAATTATATTCTTTAACGGTAATATTATATACAATTTTCAGATACTGGTTTGTATAGTTTTCGTTTTGTACTTCGTAAACATCATCTACAAATTACAAAAAAGCAATCCGCAATGGAAACCCAACGTGGATGAAAGCTCGTATTACCGCAACATCCAAAAAATCTCTTTTCAAGTAACTGTTTTTCAAATGCTTCTTATTATAGTTTGTTGCAGTGGTACTTTGGTAAATCTAATTCCATCCGAACGTGACGGAGAGATATATTTTAGTATTGGTTGGGTGGAAAAAAATATTTTAATAATGCAAAAAGTGTTCTTCTACTGTCTCCGAATCATATTTGTGGTTTGCGCGTTGGTTCTGCCTTTTCCTTGTGCTCAGATATCCTACATCCTGCAACATCATCGCTTTCAAATTTATTTCTTGTTACACCATTTGAAACATATCAACGACAATTATGATCACTTTGATGACGGAGAGCTCTTTTTTAATGAAAATTATCAAAGCACTATTCGACAAAGGCTGGTATTTTGCATTAAAAGACATACAGATCTGTTGAGTATGGGTCAACGGATGACACCAAATTCCGGGTTCTTTATTTTCTTTTTTGCCATAACCGGAGGATTTGTATTGATAAGTATTTTGATGTTTGTAACTTTGGTAAGTCATCTATAATTTCAACATTACTGATAGTAATTTATATCAGGTTCAAGGCATGCCCTTAATTGTCTACCTTCGTTTGTATTATATTTCATTTAGTTCAGTTTTTGTTTTGATTGCATACTACAAAGAAGGCCAAGCCATCGAGAATACAGTAAGCTGTTTTATTTATTTTATACAAAAGTATGACATTATTGCCTCATTCAGTATGAAGAAATAATTGAGGTTCTAAAAAATACAAATTGGCATTGTTGGAACAATGTAAATCAGAAATATTATCTTAATATTTATACAATGGCTTCAAAAGCTTCAAAAATTAAGATTACTGAGAATATGTCTTTTAATTATCAATTAGGAGCAAGCGTAGGTACAAAAAAAGTTTTTATATTTGAATCATTTTTTTTATAGGTGGTCAAAGGAGTTTACTCTGGATTTTGTCTGTTGTATCATTTGAATATTTAAAATGTTTTGAAAATAATTTTGTTTATACAAAAATCAAAACAAGTACACATAGCATTAGACCTAAGGCTGTCACTTTTAAAAAAGTATTTGCAGTGCATAAAAATGTGATTTGTAAAACCTCAAAAAATGACACAAAATTAATTAGTTTTAATTATCCCGTCATTGTTTTTTTTTTCTTCTTTTTGGTGGTAACCAGTAGCTAAATAGCCAAAAAGTGTGTTTTAAATATTCATTTTTCTAAAGATAATTATGTATAATGGCGAGCAGTGGCGTACTGAGCTCTTAACGGGCCCATGTTCCACCGTGGTTGCACGGGCCCCCACACCTACCATGGCAGTGTTTAAATTAATAATTATATTTATAATATTATTCAAAAAAATATGTAAGAATAATAACTTGTAAAATAATAATATACCAGGTGAATAAAAAGTATGGAACCAAACGTTTTTTGCTTAAACTATTTATTTTTTGAAAAAACTAATTGATGAGTGATAAAGTACTATAAAAATGTGATGATTTAACAAGAATAAATTTTTTCGAAATTTCCTTTTGTTTATGAGTTCTACAAAAAAATATTTTTTTAAATGGCAACCCACTATAAAATAATTTTTCTCATAAAAGCTATACTCTAAGGATTACAACTATCTGCTTTATATAAATTAAAAAAAAAAAAAAAATCTCACAAAAATTGCAATTTTGACAAAAACAAATCGCATAACTCAAAAACAAAATAAAATTTCGTTATGAAAATACGATCACATTTTTTATATTACTTTAATTTATATTAATTATTATTTTCTGGGGGCAAATGATTAAAAATAAAACTGCTTGGTTCCGTACTTTATATTCACCCTGTATATAAAAAGACATAATAAAAAAAGACTTCACATTAGAAGTATTGGAAGTTCTGATAATGATATTTGACTAAAAGTTTGTATTTCTGGTTAATCGAAAGTGAATTAATTTAATAGAAAACTTTGTTTTTATTGGGTTTTTGGCTTTTCCGAGTTATTCTATGAGAGTTATTATCGATCTTTTCTAGGTATACCAAAGTCCAGCCGTTTTTGAGATTTTTAGATTTTTGAATTCGAACCTTTCTCTTCACAAATCTAACTCTGCAATTTTTGACTATTATGAAATCATATTTTAGCATTTAAAGGAGAAATGATCGATCCTTCTTTTGATAGATTCATAATTAAAAAAAATATTAATGAACATCCAAATTTTAACGTTATGTTTGAGGAAATTCAAATACTCATAAATCAATTTAATGAAAAGCTCCAAATTTTTCTTCATTAAATGGAGACCTCAAGCAGTCATAACAATTTTTTAGTCGTCAGAACCTTATTTTAACCGTTAATATAAAAAAAAATAGTTTTGGTTTTCCTTAAATTTGTAATTTATAAATTGGACAACGGAAAGGGACCGTGTAGGCCCCTTTGAGGCCCGGGCCCGTATTCCGTGAAATCCACGGAACCCTGCTCAGTACGCCACTGTTGGCGGGTTAGTTGTGATATTTTATTTAATTGTTACACTTAATTATGTAAAAACTATTGAAATAAATAATTCAATATACATACAGGGTTTTTTTCTTAATATTGCAAATAATTGCAACCACATATTCCATATCGAAAAATAACACTAATTAAAAAATTAAAGAGTAAAAATTTCCGGAAAACAAAGGCCTTCTAGAGCGCCCAAAACCCGTAAAATTTTATAAAAATAACTTATGTGGTTTCGAAGAAACTATTGGATCATAGTTTTTATAATGAAACACTACAAACCGTTTATACAGGCTGTTCACATACCGTTTTCAACATCCGGTACATCTACTTAAAGTGCACTATTTCAAAAATTTTTGTGTAGTCGGCGAAAATGTTTTTTGAAAAAAATGCAATGAAAGAAAAACCTAAAATAGCTTTTAATTTTAGCAAATAGTAAACTTTTAGAGTATGACAACACGCATAAAGTTAAAACACCCTGTATTTGTTTTTATGTATAGGTAGCATTTTTGACAAGCTTTTAAACGATATGCGATTTGTATAGTACATTTGTAATATTTAATAATATTTAATAGGTGGTGTTTTTAAACTGCGTTGTCATTTTTCTTTATTTTCTTTTAAGAGTTTTCTTTGAAAAGTAAGTCCTCAGAGCACTCGATTAAATAAAATCGTTTTCTATGTGTGACCACATATCTCTGTATGGACTTTTTGACACACCCGATTTTTTGTATTCGAGAAACTCTATGAGAAATTCCAATGTTTGAAGGGTAAATTTGAAATCAATTTTTTTAAATAATATATGCTACTATAATTAATGATTCTTGAAGTTTGTTTACGCTAAATTCGATGACTAGAATTCTTTTATTATTGCTATTAAATGTAATGATATTAAATGAGACATTACGGTGTAACGAGAAAAGATATTGTTATTAGTTATTTCTAAAAAAAAGTTATTGAAGGTGCAGTAAAAGTGATTTTTCTTGGAACAAATTTTCCCAGTCAACAAACATCAATAAGGTTGTTTTGTTAGTGATTTTAAATGAAGAAAATTATATTATGTGTAATAATAAACTGAAGAAGAAGAAATATATTACTCTTAGTTTCGTAGTCATGAATATTTGCAAATTGATTTTACTAAGTTTATGATCGATCCACTTTGGTAAATCAAAAAAAATTACACCGCAAAAACTAAACAACTTATTTGAACCCACCGGAAAATTTTTCCAGACCTAGAATTTCTTAAATAGCTTCACTAGCTGAACAATCTTATCGACTGGGGAATCTAGTTAAAAAAAATCACTAGCTCCTGGACTAAAGTTTTTTTTTGTTTTTTATGCTGGAATGTTATTTTTTATGATTAATAATCATTTTTGTTTTTGTTTTATATAAGAAGACTGGAAGGACACTTTGTAGTATGTAATTTGACCACCTACCTGCCGAGCTGATAAGATTTCCCCAAACTTGCGAAAACTGGTAAAACATAAAAAATACACCAAAGAAACGTGTGACAGCAATCTCGGCCGAAGTTCCAGTAAGTTGTCCATATGCTTCGGAAATAACTGTCAAATAAGTACATTTTGCACACCATAGGGGACCTCCTCCAAAACCAACCGCCAAACCAGCTGGGATCATTGTGTAAAATTTCGGATAAAATTGTGCTATCATGAAAGGCATGTAGGTAATGAAGGATAACGCTATCGTCCATTTGCATCCAAACCACCTGAAAAAAGTGATCATTTTTAACTTATTATATTTTTTATTTTTTTTGTTGTACTACAGTGTTTAATTTTACGTTAAATGCTATTAATTTCTTAAATATTCGTAAGTTGTTTAAATTAAATATTCATGATCTCATTCTCAACCTTGGACTGGAATGCATTTTTGTTTGAAGGCATATGTACATAGTAGAAAGATATGGTTCATTTGTTAGTCTGAAGGACAATGTAGTACAAGTTTCGAAAGCCAAGAGTTGTACTGGACTTATAATAAAAAAATTAAAAGTGCGAGTAACATTTTTGACATTTCTAATATCTACTAGAGATAATAATTACGAATTAGAAATTGATTAAAATTTTAAAACTGCATAATTTCAAATTTGACTCAAAAGTAAACAAACAGTCAGGGTTTATAAGACATAATGTTTGAGTAGTTTTTCATTTTTGTTTTGTGTGCTTTGGGTAAAAACACAATTTTTTTTTGATTTTGAATAATTTACACATACAGGTGCGCCAGAACTCGCGCCCCAGAGAAAATTTTCAAGTAAGGTGAGATACCAGGAACATGAAAAAAATATTGAAAAAATTCTATCTGTCAAAAAATTTTGACATTTATTTTTTGACATTTGACATTTTTTTATATCTATTTAATGATGCTAATGATCTTGTATATGTTTTTTTACAATTATTTAGTAAAGGGACAAAAATTTTGACAATAAAAGCCACAAATAACATTGAACAGAGTTACAATTTAGGATACAGCTTCCTTGTTTCCTCTTTTAATAGCCTATAGCAAAAAAACTTGAAAAATTATTTTTCCAACAGAAATAAATAGAGTCATAGTGCAAACTTTAAACCCTCATAACTTCGAAATTTTTATAGATAAATTTTTTTTAACATTTTTTCCATGTTCCTGGTATCTTACCTTATATGGCATTTTTCTCTGGGGCGCGAGTTCTGGCGCAGCCTGTATACAGGATAAAAAACATGTGAATTGATGCTACATTGTAACGTTAAAAGTATAGTATGTATGTATGACAACCAAAATGGAAAATATTTCATTATCGAGATCGAAAGGCGCAGTCACGAGAATGAAGGAGGATAATTTACTGTCAAAAATTCAAAGTAAAAACCAAAATTAATAAAATATTTAAGTCCAAAATACGCATTAAACAAAATATTCATAGAGGAAATATGAAAAATACAAAATCGCAAGGAACCAAAGAAACTTTTGTGTTAAATGTTCATTGTTAAAACATGTTTAAAACAAAATAAAATAGAAGCACAATTAATTTATTCTAATCATTTCAATGCTAAAATATTCAAAAACAAAGAGTGACTAACAGGGTCGCAGAAGCGAAAGGAGGTACTTATGACACGCCCAATCTCGGACGTTACATTTCCAGACTCAGTTTCTTCTTTTTAGGATACTAGCAAGGGCCCCTGCGCAAAAATGATAGCAAGGACTGGAATCTGTGCGTAGATGGTGATCAGTCATTACGATGCGCATACATTCTCGCTTTGGCCACGCTTTGCACTGCTGTGCTCCTGATATCAACATTTTATTTTGGAATGCTTTGCGATATTGCCGTTTTGTTTTTTGTTTTAAATTTTTTTTAGTTAAGGAACATTTCTTAATTTTAACATTTTATTAAAAGACTAAATTTTTTTGAAAATATTTGGTTTTTTGTTTAAACATTTTAAGAAGAACACCATTTATTTACAAACTATTTGCGATCACATTAGTGATTGTAAATAAAATTTAATAAATAATTTACGCATTTTGCACCAAAAACTGAAAAAAACACCAAATCAGTCATTGTCCCAGATGAGCTCTCAAACTTTTGAACAATTATGTATGCAATCTGCGTGTCGACTCTCGCTAATACGTATGACAAGCACGCATATTAATTGAGTTTCTCACCTGATTACTATAGTTGGAAGGAACACGTTGGATAATATTAGAGATGCGTAGATTGCCGCTAAAGTAAACGTTCCTAGAGCATCGTCTGCATTAATGGAACTCTGCAAGTTCGAGGTTCCCCAGAAAGCGGTGAAATGGATCATAAAAGCAAACCCGATGACAAGAACATTTTTCCAAATTCTGTATACTTCGCTTGGAGCAAATTCTTCTTCGTCTGTATCTTTGGTTTTAACACGGTGGAATTTTGCATCCATGACCTCTTGACTTCTGAAATGAATAAAATATTTTTTTCTTAGTTTTCCACATTTTACACGTTGAGAAAGACTGAATGAAATTATTTGTGGTTTATTTTATAAAATACCTCAATGTCATGGGTTTTCAGAAGTTCTTTTTTGTGTTATTTCTACAAGCGCGTGGAACAATTTTTACTATTATGCAACAATAGTAATTGTTCGATTTTGATAACCTTCGAAACATACTTATTACACAGAGCGTCTCAGTGAGTAGGTAAAGTCTATAATTGTTCTTTAAATGTTAAAATTGGTAGAAATGTAGACAAGAAATTGATAGATCTAATCTAGTGCATCGCCTAAAATTATTTTCCAATGTAGCTTTTTATTTATTGTAACATTTCTAACTTATTTTTGGGACATATTGTATAGTTAAAAATAATTTTAGGCGATGCACTAGATTAGTATCTATCAATTTCCTGTATAATGTTTAAAAAAATTAACATATAAAGGTTAATAATGTACTTTACCAACTTGCTGGTACACCTGTATATTTTTATAATTAGTTACATTACTCTACATGACAAATTTTAGCCTCTATACTTCAAAAATTGTAAGTATTACTATATTTACATGTGTCAATGCAAGATTAATTGAAAAAATTGCTCGTTTGTGGTTTCGGATTTAACTCCTTTAAATTATTACCACAAACACACAAAGATGAATAATCGTGTAAAAATACAGGAAATAAATATTCAATAGATAATAAAAAATGCTAAACGAATTTTTCCATAGCGTAAATCAGATTTTGCCATTTGTAAATTTAGTATTTTAGTAAATTTTAGTTATTTCGTAAAGATAAAAACTGTTCTTTTCAGATATAAATTTTGAAATAGCTTTATGTTTACTTAAAAAAAAACATTAGAGCAAAGAATACAAAGTAAATTTACAATTGTTTACTTAAGAAATTTAAAAATCGTACATTTAATCATAGTTTTGGTCTGATTGTTTTTTTAAGAAGAGAAATATGTCACAAGAGAGAATGGAGGTTTTTCTTCATTTTTGCAAAACATCTAAGATGGTTATTGTACCTGTATAATATTGTGCAGTTTTCTAATCGTAAATGGAAACTAATGAATTCTTAAGGAATAAAACTAAAAAATTTTCGAAATATATATTTTCATCTCAATTTTATTCAATTAATAAACCTATCAAAAATAGGACAAAAAGTAAAATAAAAAGAAACTACACCACGTTGAACACCAACATTTTATTAATAAAACTCAACAATAAAAAATTAAAAATATTTGGAAGTGCGGGAATTTATTTTATTTATTTTGCTCACCATGCTCCTCATTCACTTCTCCCAAATTGTACAGCAACAAATTTATTTCTTTTTTGATAAAAACTGGAATAAGTTTTGACATTTACTCAAATCAAATGTTGAAGTGATAATCAGGACCATAGCCTACTGTTGCTAAATGTGAAAAACATGCATAAGCAAAATTGTTAAAGTTCATATAAAGATATTATGATCTTTACAACGATATTTAACTTTTTGGATCGTTTATGGTAGAAATGGCTACCACCCCAATAAATCTATTACAAACATAAGAAAACCTCAAGCACTCGGTCGGTGGCTCAATATTTTTACGACATAGTAACGCCCTCAAGTACGTGAAAGGTATAAAATTGCTATATTTTTAGACAAACTATACCTATTTGATATTTTAGGTATTTTTTTGTTAATATTTAGCTAGTTGCCCGCTATTTACTTTCATGCATTGATTTTTTTTTTAATTATTTAAAATAAATAGATTTAAAAAATGGTTTATGCATTTTTCTTAAGTAGCTGCGTAGGTGTATGCGATTTACATAGTGTGGTTATGTATACATTAATATTGTATTTGAATTGTATCTTTTTGGTTTTTTACTTTAAATCAACAGGTTTAAATTGAAAACGAGTTTTTAAAAGTATCCATTTTCCATACTTTTTTTTGATTTTATTGGCAACTGGTCAAAATTAGAAATCTTAATAGAAGTATAGTTCAAGGTTATTTTTGAGTGATTCTTGTTTTTTTTTTTTGGTTTTTGCTGAAGAAAAATTCTAGTTTTTCTAATTTCTCTTCCGGCTATATGTTTATGATATACACATTATGAATATTTATTGAAATAAGAAATAGCGTGAGGTTTATATCGTAAAAAAACAACTGACGTGGAATTCGGGGTATTTTAAAAGTGTATGGATTAATATGGTCAGGTGTCCCAATATCAGAAAATTGAGACCTTGTTTCGATTTCAGATTGGCGATTTTAATCAGCAATGCTAAATGACTAAAATGAAATGTAATTGATTTTTAGACAATCGCTAAATGAAAGTGTTGTTAATGCAACACACGCTCCCAAAAAAATCTTGGTCATCATAAATGAAACAAACATCCACACAATTTTTACATTTTTTCGAAAAGTCGAAAAGTTGAATAAAGAAATTTTTTTATTGCTCTACAGCCAAGTGTTTTTAGATATTCCGTATTTTAATATTGAAATGCACTTTCTGTTTACAATTGAGAGTTTAATTTGAATTAGTTTAATTGTGAATTAATTTTTTAATTCGCTTTTTGAAAATAATTGTTTTCTCTTCTACTCTCATAAAAACAGGCGTTGCAGTTTTTTACAGTTTCTGAACGATAACAATATGTTTCTGACACGATCACACGTACAGGGGGAAATAGATTAGATAATTATCAGCAATGAGGAAAAACTTTCGCATTTATGCATTAGTCTAGTTAAAAAATACGATTCTAAGTTCCTAAAACGAAGATCTGTATCATCATTTGTTTACAATGTAATATTTAAAATATTGAAATTCAATAATTTAATTAAAAAATTAGATTTGTCCAATTTTAATAATTTACATGATTATTCACTGTTTAAATATTTACGAAAGCTGAATCCCAATTAAAAAAACGAGCCTATTTAATTAATGACATAATTGTCTTTTGCATTGTTAAATACGGATTGAATGTTTAAAAAAACATTGTTGTTAACCTTGAACTAGCTCGAGATTTACATGAAACTAGTATAAACTTTCATTTTTTTGATATTGATAACAATAACCTCATTCAAACAAATGAATTTTCAAGGAGGTATATACATTTCAAATCTTATTAAGGCCCTTTGTCATTGTTGAGTGTGTAATTTTTAATTATCGTTACGGTGTTAATTATTGTTAATTATTTTGTGTTAGGTAAAAAATGAAATAGTAAATAAAATGAAATGGCAAAAAATGCGAAACCGAAAGCGAGAAAAAATTTTCCCTTCCAGTTTTTGAAAGAATAAAGAGTTTCGCAAGAGTCAAGTTCATGGCAACATTATGCGAATAAAGGTTACCCATATTCTAATTTATTCACAATAAATTATTTAAAATAATTACACCGCTGTACTACCAATGTGTTGGCACTCGTATTTCAATAATGCATAAAAGGCGTAACCGGAAAAATAATTCACAAGAAAAAAATTAAAATTACCTTAATAAATTTTCAAAATAAAATAGCAAATTGGCACTATCTACAACACTAAACTAGTAAACCGCCACTTGTGCAGACTGGAACTGGAATGGACACCTTCTAGTCGAAGACCATTGGGAAATGATGCGTGCTTCTGGTGAATGTTTGTATATATTATTCTTATTTTAATTTTTAACGTAGGAATATCCCAACACAATCATTTGTATTCCAATGACTGGCCGAGATACATTTTGCGGGAATCAAAATTAAATTTAGTTTTGTGTTGATCTTTAATAAAAATTAATCAAATTGGAAATAGAATGACAACACATTTTTATTTATTAAAATCAAACGAGAACATTTCAGAATTTTATTTATGTTTCATTACCAATTCAATTTAATACGATTTTGTTTGGAGGTTTTTTGGTTTTCTTTATGCTAAAATAGATTTTCAAATTAAATGGTTTTCATTACAGTTTTACACAAAAGCTCTCTACGTAACTTTTAATAAATAGTAGAACAAAAGCAATTGCAGTTTTCTTAGTAATTTTGTGAAAAGTTGCGTTCAAATATACATAACTTGTTTTTTGTTATAATAATAATTTTAGTAAATATCACAAATTGCAAAATAGTCTCAGTGTACAGAGTGAGGTTGGGAAATGGTCACTTCTCAACCCGAAACCTGATAAGCATGTGACCATTTCTCAACCTGAAGTGTGTGTCATAGGTCATGTTTTTCAAAATTTGATAAATGCTTTATTGGCTTTCTGTGCTTTAAGGGGGATGATTGTGAATAATAGTATATTATATCAAAATGTAGAGAAGAGATTTTTTATAGCCAAGCTGATTATTTCCGGAGATGCGCAGCATCAAAGGAAATAATAAATGCGAGGCCATAGAAATCTTCTCTAACGTGTTTTATATAATATTTTTTTCACTACTAGCGTATGTATTACCCAAAAATACAACGGTGTAAAATATAACCTTCCTCACGTTATAATACACAACTATTATTTTTATTAATTCACTTTTACCTAGTAATTAATTACTTATCTGAGTTATTAATTTAAATTGGAAGTATTAAAGGCAAAAAGTATTAAAATTTTCCCTACTAGGTAGGATTTCAACTAAAATAAACCCATTTGTTGTTTTGACAGTTTTGACATAGACAGAAGTATTAGAGTTGTGATTATTCTATTTTTAATGAAGAAATTTAAATCTTTTTTTATTTAGTTTTGCATAAATTTCAATATAATATCCTCCAACATCGGCATTTTCTCACCTCTAATACATTATAGCTCTTGGTCTATAATGAAAATGATTATTGACTATTAGGAGAGAAAAACAACTTCACAATCTCTCGACAAAGTAAATAATAATGGTATCTTTTACAGCTAGTAGTGAAAAAAATAATATACAAGCTTTGGTATGTAAAAATTGTTTATTTACTCATATTAGTAGATAAAAGCAATCTTACATTCAGTATAAAATTAATTTTCAGCACTCAAATAATTGTTTATCAGTTGAAGTATATATTTCAAATCATAGTTTCTTAGAAATTTGACATTTGAAAAACTCTAGAAATCTATTCCTTTGACGGGAAAGCAGTTAAATAATATTATAAATTTTATATGTACGAGTAGGCTATTCTAGAAATAATTAAAAGAAACTTGTTTTTTGAAATTTTATTAAGAACCACTCTAGTCGTCAGAAAAGAAACAAAATACGATCATTGTTAAGTTTTTTTTAATGAAATAGGACGCACTGTATACTTGTACTAATAAAGTTAATTTTTTAATGGTACATCATTTAATGCTTTAAATTTCTAACTTTTAAAATAGAAATATAGAACAAATGATTAGCGACTAAACAATATTTTTAAGTAAAAAAATTAATTCGAATTTATTCTTGTTAATGCTTGTTATAAATATAGATATTAATGAAATAATAAATTACCTAATATCTAGTATTTGTGTCGACAATAGTAAACAAGAAATCAAAATGTTTGACGTCATACATCTCATAACTTGACATATACATACGTAGATAGTTTCCAAATCTATGTTGGAAATTTTATTCAAGTAATTTTCTGTGAAATCAAGATTGTGAACGGAAAAAGTTTAATAGCCAGTTAATAACCTGTTCATGATTTACCTTAAACTTGATTTTTCTCTTGTGTCGTAGCAAGTTTTGTATAGTAAACAAATGGCGGATGGGAATCCCACAAATTCCGGATTCCTGACTCACTAAATAACGGAAAGAACATTGCAGCTTTGGCGTAGGTCGCAAACTTTCTATTAAATCGGGAATTTTGTACAAATTCATTATTATTAATTACAGCAAGCGATTCTGTCATTTGCAATTTAAATATAGAGCGAAAATTTTTACTGTAGCTTTGATGTGTTAAGTATCGCATAAATACGATAAATTATTCATAAAAAGCCAGTTTGTGTTTTAATGAAATCCTTTGGGATTTTTTCAGCGTCGAATAATTTAAGATGATTTTTTTAATTAATGGAAGTGTAATTAATTTTTGGGCATACGCTATATAATTAACGAAAAGCACTGACTAATGAGACCTTGTGGTTTATTGATGCGGGATTAACAAATTTTTACAAATAAATTTACCCAAGCAGAACTACTCTCAATAGTTTGGAAAATCACTAAATAAACATTTTGTGACCGTGAATTATAATCTTTCACAAGAATAATAAGAATGAATAATACGATATTGGACTTTTTATGTGAAAACTATGAAAGATTTGGAAAATTTTGATGTGTGAAAAACGACAGAAACCACTTGCCGGTGTTTTTCTTAAAAATTATACAAGGTAATTGACGATAAATCTTTTATTTGTAAACTTGAACTTAATAACTGACAATTCAAATCCAAGCATTTTAAAAACAATTCAACATACTCGTAAACTAAATCAATTATTTTATTGACTATATTTTTTAACTGAACTAGTTAGCTTTTCTCTGAATACATTGCCCGCAAAGTATAGACAAAATAGTCCGTAAAGAAGTATAAGTATTTATCCGGACTTAAGATGCAGGGTGCGCCAGAACTCGCGCCCCAGAGAAAAATGCCATATAAGGTAAGATACCAGTAACAAGGAAAGAATGTTAAAAAAAAATTATCTATAAAAATTTCGAAGTTATGAGGGTTTAAAGTTTGTACTTTGAGTCTATTTATTTCTGTTGGAAAAATAATTTTCCAAATTTTTTTGCTATAGGCTATTAAAAGAGGTTGTTCCTTTACTAAGTAATTGTAAAAAAAAATATACAAGATTATCAATATCCTTAAATAGATATAAAAAACTGTCAAATGTCAAAAAATAAATGTCAATTTTTTTTGACAAATAGAATTTTTTAAACATTTTTTTCATGTTTCTGGTAGCTTACCTTACTAGAAAATTTTCTCTGGGGCGCGAGTTTTGGCGCATCCTGTATGTCATTAAGTTTTTTTTACAATCATTGGTAATTCTCCGTAGCGAAAAAAAAATATTTTATTGTCTTATAATATAAATTATTATGTATCTCAAATAAGAAAACTAAAATGTATTAAACCAAAAGAATTATATAAATTAAAATTCATGTTTTAAAACATTATTAAATAATAAAAAGTTAACTCTGTTTTTATAAAGTTGTATAAATATGGAGAATTAATTTTGATTTTATTGAAATATTGTGAAGCTAGAGGTTTGTCAAACATGCATATTCTGGGATGAATTATTGGTAAATAAAAAATTAATTAGTCGCTAAAAGCTTTTCGTAAATTTTCTCTAAAAATCATTTGAAATGCAGAAATACAAAATAATTTGCGACCTTACGTGTATACCATGAATTAATTAATTAAATGCAGACAAAGAGCACAAAACATTTTGTTAAAATGAACAACAGTATAATAGGATGATTAATATTCCTTTAATTTGCAACCAGAATTAGGTAACGAAAAATAATAGAATTTAATTCGGAGGTATACAAAAGTGCACAAGCATGTTATGTAAGCTGTGGTAAACTTCATGGTAATATTATAATTTGTGAAAAAAATAATTATTCACACTGTTTTTATGTAAAATTGTGGAACTCCCATCATTCAGGGACTATAAAATATACCTACAAATGGTTAATATAATTTGGAAATTGGAAATAAATTAATGAACGAAAGGCGAAAATTAATATTTTACAGATTCAGGGACATTTTTTAACTCTAAACATAGCCCCATGTTCGGTTTAAAAAAGTAAAAATCAATGCATTGCTGCTATTTATATCAGTAACGTGTCTTCAATTTAAGAGCAACGAACTAAAAAACTGATTTATTTAAATGAAGATGATGACAAAAGAAAATTTTCAGGCAGGTAGGTAACGTACTCTATAAAGAATTTATTTACTTACTGTTTTGACTTCGTGGTTTACAGTATTATTTAATTAATTATAAAAATTTTGTAAAATCCAAATTTATACCTGTCTTGACCGCCACTTTGGTTACGTAATTAAAGGGGACAAATTGTGAGACTACTACTTAAGTAATCCACATTTTTTTTACGGGAACAAGTCTCAAATAAGGCTGCATTTGAACCGGCCCTACTTTTGTGAACACAGAATTAGAAAAAAATGCTTTGTCATTTTGTTGCCAAAACTAAGTATAACATAAAAAATTAAGACTATAGCCGAACCTTAGTTTGATTCTTTATCTCAAAGACATACTTCATAGTTTTTCTAAAAACTATACATGGTGTGTCAGAGCTCGCGGCCGAGAGAAAATTTTCAAGTAAGATAAGACACCAGGACAATGAAAAAAGTGTTTAAAAATTATATTTATCAAAAAATTTTGACATTTTTCATGTCTATTTAATGATACTGATGATCTTGTATATAAAGTATGGAACCAAGCGGTTTTATTTTTAATCATTGGCCTCCAGCAAATAGTAATTAATACAAATTAAAGTAATATAAAAAATGTGATCGTATTTTCAGAACGAAATTTTGTTTTGTTTTTGAGTTATGCGATTTTTTTTGTCAAAATTTGCAATTTATGTGTAATTTTTTTTTTTTAATTAAATATAAAGCGGATAGTTGTAATCCTTAGAGTATAGCTTTTATGCGAAAAATGATTTTATAGTGGGTTGCCAAAAACAAAAAGAAATTTCGAAAAATTTTATTCTTGTTAAATTATCACATTTTTATAGTACTTTATCACTCATCAATTAGTTTTTTCAAAAAATAAATAGTTTAAGCAAAAAACGTTTGGTTCCATACTTTTTATTCACCTGGTATGTTTTTTTATTATTTCTTAGTAAAGGTACAAAAATTTTTCAATAAAAGTCAAAAATAATAACCGAGATACAATTTAGGATGCGTCTTCCTTGTTTCCTCGTCTAATAGCCTGTAAACTTGGAAAATTATTTTTCCAACAGGAATAAATAGAGTCAAAGTTTAAAATATAAACTCTCATAACTTAGAAATTTTTCTAGACATAATTTTTTGAACATTTTTTTTTCATGTTCCTGGTATTTTATCTCACCTCTGGGGTGCGAGTTCTGGCGCACTCTGTATATTTAGCCCCCAACACCAGCGCGATCAGGCTTAATAAAGACCTTTATTTTGTACTCAATGTTAAAGAGTGTTTTTATCAACTAATTTCAGTAGATAAAGTAGAACATTTATTATCGTCTAGTGAAATAAAGTAATTTTTATGTACTGTTTATATTTCACTTTGACCAGTGTATTCATCAGCCAGACACAAGAAATTCTGATAGATGAGTAGGTACAAAATAAACCGAAATATTATACACGACGATAAAGATTGTTTATCTACTCGGGAATAAAGTCCACTCGTGACTTCGTCACTCGTAAACTTAACTTTTTCACGAGTAGATAAACAATTTCTTTATCATCTTGTATAATAAATAACTATAATTCAATTTGACGAGCACCCAGTAAGATTTAGAGTGTCAGCGAGTTGGTGCTAGGTTATTGACTTTTAAATATTAAAATTTATTTATTTTTTAAGAAAATTGATAAATACTAGTGCATCGCCTGAAATTATTTTCAACTAGACAGCATATTTCAGAAATTAATTACAATATAAAGTTTTGCTTTTTTTAAATGAAAGACCATAGGTACGTTTTTAATTCCAATGTTTCTAAACTAAACATTCATTGATTGATTTGTTCAGTTTTTTGCATATATACTTTTTTAAATTTATTTCACCAAAACTAATATTAATTTTTCAAAATTTATTATAGGTACTTTTCTTAAAAAGAAGAACGCACACTTTATATGGGTTTCTAAAGACTACTCAAATGTGGATATTTTTACATCAATCAACGCGTCTTCAGATAAGAAATTATTGTTACCATTGCGCCAAAACGCTAACTTTATAAATAAAGCGGTTATACCAGGTGAATCAAAAGTATGGAACCAAGCGTTTTTTTCGTAAACTAAGCACTTTACGAAAAAAATAATTAGTGTAGCGTAAAGTACAATTAAAATGTGACCATTTATCAAGAATAACATTTTTCGAAATTTCTCTTACTTTTCGAGTTCTGGAAATTTTTAATTTTTTTTTAATGGCAACCCATCATGGTAATTTTTTTAATTAAAGATTATGATCTAAAAATGACCTCTAATTAAATAAAATTGTTTTTTAATCAGTACTTTTTTTTTAATTAATTGTTAAAGTTGCGTTCCGAGCTCATCACGAAGATTTTCCGAACTTAACCGMAGTGGTTGTTTCACGCATTTCATCATGGGAGAGCGCTGATTTCTATGCAGGTGCTTTGGGGTGGTTTCGAATGGACTAAAAATAGAAGAAAATGATTTGTTATTAGATTTTTTGATCCATCCGGAACCGCCCCAAAGCACCTGCACAAAAAACCGGGCTCTCCAACGACCAAAGTCATGAAACTCTCGTTCAAGTTCGGAAAATCTTCGTGATGGGCTCGGAACTCAACTTTAACAGTTTATTAAAAAAAAGTACTGACTAAAAAACAATTCTGTTTAATTAGAGGTCATTTTTAGATCATAATCTTTAATTAAAAAAATTACCATGTTGGTTGCCATTAATAAATTTTTTTCCAGAAATGGTCAAATTTTAATTGTACTTTACGCTACACTAATTATTTTTTTCGTAAATCGCTTAGTTTACGATAAAACGCTTGGTTTCATACTTTTTATTCACCTGGTATGTAAAACAAAATTAAAATGCTGCCATTTACTTTGCATTAGATGGAAAAAGAGAAGAAGATCTCGCTTTTAGATGGTCCTTAAAGTGAGATCTATCTCTCTCTTTATAACTAAAATTTATGTTGTTAATTTTTTTTGTAGTTTAAGTAAATGCGAAAGAAAATGATACTTTACTATCAAGTTATTCAACCAAGATTACTGTGATGTAATAGCCTTACGCAAATTGTAATTATTATTGATCTTGCTGATATTTAAAAAAGGTCCTATTTGCTATAAAAAAAATTATCAACAAAAAAAAACAAACTTGTTTGTTAACTAGTGTTAAAATTGCTAAAAATAACACTATTTTCGTGTCAACGATCCGACACTAGTATGAGTAGTATGATTTTGGAAAATTATTGAAATCACAAATTTAAAATTCGAATTTGATGCCAATCCTTTTTACAACCAAATTGGAAAAAATCTTGTATGAAACACGATGCAAAATGGCTTTTGCACACGATGCGCTTCAATCTTTGCGTCTAGTGTTGTATATTTATGCATATTTAGCTATTTTCTTATTTATTACACTCATTTAATAATTAAAATTTTGACCTGCTCTCTTTAGGACACTAGTATTAAATAAATGAGGCTGTGTAAAAACCAAGACATTTTTGTGACTTTCAAAAAACTGCTTACATCGCGAGCGCGATCAAGCCCCTCTTAATACAAAATCGGTTTTCAGTGTTTACCTACAGAACCCAAAATTGTGGCAGTTGTTAAATCTTTGTTTTTGTAACCAACAAGATTCCTAAAGATAACACAAGTTACATGAAAAACTTTTGATTTGAAATAACTTTACCAACATTTACAAGAAATGAGAAAAAACTAAACGGTTAATAAGAAAATTTGAATTTAAATTTTATGGACGACGTGATGCACAAAAATTTCTGAATATTCTATAAAAACTAAGATAAAATTTTCTAGTGTTATCTTTACATCATGTAATCTTAGGTTGGATACAGGTGAATATAGTTCATTAACTTTTGAGCTATGTTTGATCCCTTTACTTTAGTATGTGTAAAGTGCTTTTTTTGTGTAAGATTTTCTATCACATCTAGATATCGACCCATGCAACGAAGACTATCGTAACTCATTCATACATATTCAACTGAGAAATGAACACTTAAAATTTCTTGACTAATTGTAATTTTTACACATGAATTAAGTAGAAATACCTGTCCGGCTGCTACTCAATTTCTTTATAGTGTTATAAATAAATTAGCTATTAGCTAATTATTCAGTCATGACTAAAGAAAATTTTTATTTAGATCAATTAAATTCTGCCGTTTTTTGAGTTACGATAGTCTTCGCTGCATGAATCGATTATACTCGTGTTAGAGGGTTCAGATTGGAATTTGTTTAATATTTTTGTTTACCATAGAAGTTCCAGTGCTAATCATTGAAAGATTAAAAGTCAAGTAGAATTTTTTTCACTATTTACAAGACTTTTAAGTAAGATTTAAATAGTGGAACTGTCACAATTGTGATAGATATACAGGATGTTCGTTTTTCAAGCTGCACCATGGGGATCTCAGTTATTATAAGAGATACGAGGTTGGATAAATTAGGGCAAAGTTGCGTATTTTTATGTTCTACAATAATCTGAAAGAAAATTTATTGTGTCATTTTTAGTTTTTGAATTATGGGGAAAAAACGGAAATTTGTAATTTTCAATCAAATTTTACATGCTGATCTAAATTTTAAAAAAGCGATTTTTTGGAAGTGCTTTGGAAAAAACTTCCCCAATTTTAAATATAAATTTAATAATTGTTTTGATATTATACTCGTAAAAAAGCATTAAATTCTGTTTTGTACGTATTTTGTACAATTTTTTAAACAAAAGAAGAGATTAGGTTAATTTCTTTAATTCAAGAAAATAAGGTGCTTTAAAATGTTTGTGATAAATTCGATTTGGTAACTAACTTAGATTGCTATCCGTAATTTTGAATTCTAATTATACAATTGAGTAGAATCTCAACTTCAAGTGAAAGTCCTAATTATATCTGCTTTCGTAACGCCGGTGGGTTAGACAACCAAATGTTCAACACAAGCACTCCGAGTTACAGATTGCCTGTATCATTAAATATTTTGTTTATAAAACAATATCAGACTAAAATTAAATAAAATTGTTACTATTAAAATTAGATAAACTGAAATTAGAATATTTTTTTATGTTACGCTCACAGAATTCGTAAAATAAGATGGAAGGCTGAGAAAGACGCATAGGCCTATAAAATGCTTGCTCCATGGGCGCCTCAAAAATGCAACCAGAAGTACAGTTAAATGTTGTTGTTGCATTATCACCTATTTACCTACCTCAGTAATTAGTAATACAGGATGATTTTTAAAAAACGGCAGATGCTGTAGAATTTTTATTTATGGCGCACTATCAAAAATTAAAAAACTTCGTACAGTCTTACTTTTACTAGAAATTACTGTTTAAAAAATTATCAAAGCTTCAAAAAATTTATAAAAGTTAATAAAATCTAGTTACATGGTGTCAATGTTATTATTGTAATGTCAAAAAGCAGCAAATAGAAGAAAATATTACCAACATTTT
>NW_025400983.1:16343770-16367878 GCF_015345945.1 Tribolium madens | reverse complement strand
GTTAAGAAGAAAACTAATATCTTTCAAATTATGGAAAATAGAATTGCATCTTTATTTAAAATTAGAAATTTGGATATAGCCCAAAATATACTATGACATTTAGAAAAATTATGAAATAGTCAACTTATACTACATATATTAAAAGACATTTAATTTAGTTTTTTAATTTTTGATATCGCGCCATAATTAAAAATTCTACAACGCTTGCCGTTTTAAAAAAATCACCCTGTTTAAATGAATAAAATATAAATAATAGTTCAATTTTTTATTGATTCCCTAAGTATTATTGCTTTCGAAAGCATTTTTCTAACTAGGGTGCGACTGATTAAACTGTTTTATTAGTTAATAATAATACAATAATTAAATCAATGAGTTACATAATATACAATAACACCAAAAAAAATTAGTTGGTTAAAGTAACGGTCTCTAAAAACATAAGTTCATAAATCAAATTTTAATGCTAATATGATTTTTTGGAAATGCTTATCAAAAAACAACTATACCTAACTCAGTTTTTTCAAATAGCATAACTCAATTCTCTCAACGGCAAAAGAAAAACCATCGATTTTTATGAAGACTTTTATGTCCCAAACTTATCGATTGCAATTTTTGAAATAATCACGAAAAACAGATTTAATCCTTCTTCATTTTCGAAATTTAAAAAACTCTTAATTTTTACGTTTAAATCACGAAAATACGCGGAACTCGTGTTTTTTCAGTGGACCATTACGTGTTGAAATTATGCTAGCTAATTCAAATACATCATGTACAAAAGGTCACTTAGCGTTATGGAAACATATACGATAATCCGTGTTTTAATGTGGGAGTAGAAAACTAATTAAAAGGTCAAAATGTGACAATTATTGATTATGTTCCTTTAGCCTACTTGACCAACATTGAAAATAAAGAGTTAAAACTGAAGGAGATTAGTAGGTATACATGCCGAAAGTTTACATAAAAATTAATGTTCTTTTGATTGCCTTTGAGAAAATGAGCTCATGCTATTTTAAAAAACTCAGTTACAGCTGTTTTTTGATAACTATTTTCAAAAAATTATATTAGCCTTGAAATTTGATAGTTGATGGTTCTTTACGTTTCCGTTATAAATAGGTTTTCCTGTAGTATAAAATTATAGGAGTAGTAATTACTTATTATAAATATTTGTTTTATAAAATAATGTTTTTGTTTAAGTTACACACTTTGGTTATTATCTATTATTACTTTAAACTATTATTAATTACGTAACATTTGTTGCATTATACAATTTAGTTTTTAAATAATTAGAAAAAAATCAATCTTAGGTTAAAAATGTAAAACAACGTATTCAACTCTCGGTTCATATAGATTGGCTATTATAATAAATTAATAAGCAATTAAAAAAATAAAACTCTTTTTTCTCGAAAATTTAATTTAGAAGAACAGTATTAGTCAAAAAATAATGATTTTTATCTGAATATTTTTTTCCTATCCACAAAAATTATGACTAACTCAGTTTTTTACATATTTGCTTAGTGGAATATTACAAATTTGTATTGGATGCAAACATTGTCAAATGGACATAACATTTTTTATCATTATCTCAAAACATCAATTTTGGGCTAATACTGTTCTGCAACTAACTGATTCGATTAAGTATTTTAAAGCACTATTCATACAGGCTGTTCGGTCCAAGTCGTCCCGGCCGATAACACCTAAACTTACTTTTTTTTTTCAAAAACTAAATTTTCAAATAACACTATTCATTTCTGGCTTTCTTAGTAAATGCATCAATTTTTTTTGGCACATCCAGTGTAGCCGGAAATGCTACCAAATTTAGTTTTTCAAATGGAACACCTATGTTTTTTTTGCTCGAAACAATAATAATTGGCATGAAAAATACGATAAACCACTATTTATTACATTTTACTTTACATAATGCACTCAGAAAATAATTTAAATTTTAGAATTTTATTACGTAGGTGGATTTACCTGTCAAGGTATTCATGCAAAAAGCAATATGCTTGGATACCGTTTAATTGTTAGTTTGACAAAGCCTAATTTGTCAATAAATCTTATTGAGATCTTTAATAACGGATGATATTAATTACGACGAATTGGTAGGTCAACTTGAAGTGTTTTTAAGTGCAATAAAAATAGAGCGGAAGCTGAAAGACAGTTTAGAGAAAAATACCCGAATAGAATCACCTATTCGTTGGAAATTTAGTCGAATTGAAAAACAACTGAGACGAACAGGTTCGCTTCTTAAAACTAAAAAACCTGTAGTTCTTAGTGAAGAATAAGAAAATAGAAATCTGAATGTTCTGTTATCAGTCGAAGAAAATCCAAGAGTTTCCATAAGAGAACTCGCTCATCAACTGACAAAATAGATTTGTCAAATCAACAATTAAACTGTATTCAAGCATTTTTTTATTCACACCTTTCCTTTAAAATTAAAAATCAGGCTACCAGCGACCAATTTCTTTATAAAATTCTAAGATTAAGATGTTTTTTTGATTGCATTGTGTTACGCAAAATGTAATAAATAGTGGTTTACAATATTTTTCATGTCAATTATTATTGTTCGGAGGAAAAAAAAACATAGGTGTTCCATTTGAAAAACTAAATTTGGTAACATTTCCGGCAACACCGGATGAGCTAAAAAAATTTGATACATTTATTAATAAAGCCAAGAATGAATATGATTACTTAAATATTTACTTTTTGAAAAAAAGAAGTAAGTTTAAGTGTTATCAGCCGGGGCGACTTGGACCGAACACCTATATATTACAATACGTTAAATCCAAATTAATTAAGCAACAAAAAACTCTTCTATTTGTAAAGAATTGAAATTTTTTACAAGAGGAATTTTGGGGTATGGACGAAACTTGATGCAGCAGGTATATCCGTTAATCGAAGATAAAAAATCGTCTATTTTACCTTAAATGAAAAAAAGTTTGTTTTATGTTATTTTAACTCTATTAAATTTGACAGAGATGTATTACGTATGTAGGCAACTATAGGTACTTTGTAACTTTGTATAAAAGAATTCACATTTCAGTGAAGAAACACGGTTCAAAAGATTACGTGATCTGATCCGACAAACTGGCCTCACTGAAAGAACTTCAAAGAGTTGGAATGCAGATTAGTTTTAGAATGTGCTTACCTACATACGTTAGCAATAAATTTCGTATCTGTCTGCAAACGTAGAAAAACTAATTTAAATTATATTAACTTCACCTACAACAACTTTCAATAACCTAATTCTAGTAATAATAATAATAAGAAAAATTAAAATGCATTAAGTATTTAATGTAACATTACATTATTGTACAAGAAAAGCAAACATATCCTACTTTACAAATTGCAATCCTCGAGCTAATCCCTTCACACAAATCCTGGAGATTGGAAGACACGAATGTTGTTTTACAACTTTCAACTCATTTGAAAACTTTTTATTTTTGTTATTTGTAATAATACTATTTCTACTTTTAAGGTGGATTAAAATTACCTATCCGGAATTTTTTCGACTGGCGTTACAGAAAACTAGGGATTTTCTGTAAGCTCTCACATCTCCGGAGCGCTTTAAAAAATAGCGATTTCGTTTTTACTTTTTAAGAGAGAACTGATTGAAAATTATTTTTGCTAAATTACAAATAATTCTTTGAAAAAAAACCCAAAGAAATGACCAATTTTGTAATATTAATTAAACTATATTCTTAAACATCTGCCAACAAACATCTTGTGTGGTGCTTGGTGCATTTTGCCTGTAAACACATGTTGTATGGGACTCCCATTTTAAAATTCACAATTTTTATTATACGTTCAAACTGCAAAATCACTTTATTATTTAAATTGTTAGACATTTCTGGACACACTCTCCTAACCGTCACAGATCTTAGACGTGTTTTTCAGCATACACTTTTTAATTTTTTACCACAATTTATGCAAAAAGGTAGTAGCTATTTCTTCCCTAAAGACTCTCTCTCTCTCCCTCTCTTTATTTTTTACGCCAATATTTTTTCTGGATAACAGATTGTAATTATTTTTAATTAAGACCTTGAGGTGAAATAACCCTTGAGGTGTAATTTTTACGAAAAAAATTGAGTTAATTAAATTTTACCTAAATTCTCCTTAATGGAGCTAAAGCTTTTTGAAAATGGTGAACAAAATTATATTGTTTTATTATAGAAGTAATAGCGTCATTTTCTGTAATAGGTCCATAGAGTTGGACGGCGAGCGCAACAGACAACACAATTGCAGACCCAAGCCAAAAAAAAATCGCTTTTACGCCAAATACAACTTTTGTTTTTCTAAATCATTTTAGTAAATAGTTTTACAGTGACATTTTACTCTTTTTTTTCTTTTTCCTGCCTTCCATAATATGGAATGTAGTCATGGACAGTCTAACTTGAATTATCCACCAGTTCAATTTTTTGTTCTAAATTTTCTATAATTTCTAGGGACTTTTATTATTCTGTATAATTTAAAATGTTTGACTTTTGTTGTTGTTATACATACATGTAATACAGCTTCGCAGAGAACTATACTACTCTGTAAAAAAAGTATCGGGAATTTTCGATTTAAAGAGTTCACGTAGAAGATATCTTAATAATTCTTGTCTGGTATATTGGTACAATCATACTCTCTTACCAAGCCAAATTTTACTGTTATAGCTTAAGTGGTTTGTTTAAAATTGTTTTTACCATAGCTTGTGGTTAAGTCAAACCTTTGGGGCCTCATGTATGTCAAAAACACAAAGACGGTGGAAAATGTAAAGAATATCAAAGAAATGATGAGTGTAAATCATCACTTAGGTTTAAGAGTAATATAATTCAGCCGTTGTAAAATGTTTGTAAAAAATATTCTCTGGAAAAGACCAGATTTGTGGAAAGACAACTCTGGGATTTTGCACCATGACAATGCGCCTGCACAATCTTGCACAAATTTTTGGCTAAAATCTAAAAACTCAATAAAAGTCTTCCCGCGAGAAAGACGTTTTGAAACCCTAAAAGACATAAAACAAAATTCGGAGAAAGAACTGAAAGCCAAACCCAGGGCCGTACCCAAGGGGGGGGTTTAGGGGGTTCAAACCCCCCCCGAAATGCTGAGCACTTTGTTATAAGTGTTAAAAATTTAGTTTTTTTTGTTATTTCATTGAGTTGATTTTAAATTTTTGTGAATTTATTTTTCATTTGTTAATTATACAGTGTTTCATTTTTATTGTTAGGTACAAATTTAAATAGTTAATAGAATATTAAATTTTAAGATAAAAGTGTTTTGAAAAATGCTATGAAAAGGAGCTACACCCCCTAANTTTGAAAAATGCTATGAAAAGGAGCTACACCCCCTAAAAAAGGTACGTTTTTTAAAGGGTTTTTCCTAATATTTCAGAATAGATAAAATTACAAAATTTGGTACCTTTACCCAAACAAATGCCAAATAACAAAATTTTTAATCAGGAGCGTCCTAAACGATAAAACAAATTAATTTTTTAATTTTTATGCTGTTTGTGGTCTGTAACATAAATTTTTAAACCGATTTTTACTAAAAATCCGTAAATTGTATCGGAAAAACACAAAAGACCTTTTTTTATGAAAAACTATGAAATTTTGTTGCTGAAAGTGGCAAGAAACCACAGGCAAAATAGTTAGAGTAAATTTTTACCCTAATCCCATCTAGTTTAGGAAGCACCTAATTAAAAATTTCAACATTTTATTTTTGTACTTGTTTAGGTGTATAAAAGTTATCATCTGTGGCAAATTTTGAAATTTTTTTCTAAAATGATTTCGGAAATATTGAAAAATAAACTATTAAAAGACGCACCCCTTGATATATGTTCATAAAAAAAATTTGTTTTAAAAATAAATATTCATCTCCTGTTTAAATTTGTAACAATAAAAAGTATTAAAAATTTATTTTATTTTTTGTTACTTTTGTGAGTTAATTTGAATTTTTTTATGTTTAATTAAGATCTCTTATTTTAATTTAAAATAAAAACGTGTACTTAGAGAAAGAAACACCCCCCGAAATAAAATCCTGGTTACGGCCCTGGCCAAACCTACCTTTCGCTGTTTATGAGAAGTGTTTTGATGATTGATTTAAACGTTGACATATGCGTGTCGCTTCAGATGGAATTTAGTTTTAAGAGAACCAAATAAAAATTGATTAATAAAAACGTAGTAAGTACTATTATATTTAAAATTTGTCGGTACTTTTTGAAGAGAAAGTATTTTGATGCTAAATTTTATAGTTTTTCTGTCTGCTTTGCTTAAATAATTGTAAACGTAACAATATATGTACAGGGTGTTCGCGGAAATATTTTAACCAGTCAAAAAATTCGTTAAGAAAAGTCAATATGAAGACCAAACAAATTTCGTATCCAAATATTTTTTTCTGCATTTTCTCCTCCATAATTTTCACCCTCCAATCAGTGTGTCTGTTCTTGTTAGTTGGAAGTAAAAATATTAATGAAAATAAATTGCATTGAATGTTGACCGTGAAAGTTTTTATACAGAAAAAAGGAAACTTTTTGTCCAAAAAAAAACACTTGTTTACACATGTCAGTTTAGTTAGTCGTTAATGCGCTTTGTCAATCAAGTCATTACAGTCAACAGGCCGAATTGCATCATGTACAGACCGATTTTCAGTAAATGTTTGAGCAGGGATAATTAAAGATCAGTTAGTTGGACCTCACATTTTACCTCATCGTTTAAATGATGCCGCTTATCTGGATTTTTTGGAAAATGTGTTGGCCGGAGGAACAAGTGATATTTACAAAATGGAGCTTCCCCACATTATGCCAGAGTTGTCATGAATTAGTTGAACAATCATTTTCCCGAAAGATGGATTAGTTGCCAGGGTTCAACTGCATGGCCACCGCAGTCACCAGATTTAACTCCATGTGATTTTTTTGTGGGGTTACATGAAACAATTTGTGTACGCAGCTCAAATTAATACTCTCGAAGAGCTGTTGTGTGTGAGAACGCAAGCTTCTCTAGCCCGAAGAGTACAAGAAGTATGTATTGCCAACGAAAGGCCACATTTTAAGCAAATTTTTATAACAGTAAGTATTGACCCACTAACACTGACTCTGATCTACAGTGCGATCAAAAAGTTTATGTATTAAGCAAGCTTAGAAATTTAAAACGTGTGTCTGCGGAAGATAAAATGTCACAATGGTAAATAAGAACTGTCAAAATATTTTTTTGTAAACTGCAGCAACAAATCGTGGTGAACGATTTATGTAGCGATATTTTTTTTTGTCTTTGTGCTGTTGCATGGTGGAAACACAGCCGTTGCCATTGTTATAGCTTTTCCAGCAATAGATTGGACATTTTTAAATATGGGTTGTTTCGTACTGTTAGGTTGGAAAACATCTGCTCACTTGTATTCCTCCACCGATTTTGCACCTCATGTTTTGTTGTTTCGTCATTCCTATCAAATTTAAATTCAAAACGTGTTGTGCGAAATAGTTTTTATTATTTTGGTTTAACACCGTTTAACTGATTTCGTAAGCGTTAAAAATCATTTTTAGTGTGTGTTTTGTTAAATATTTATTGTATTAGTGTGATAATATTATCCTCAGGCAAATGTAGAAATTCTTACTTGATTATTAATGTCAATTATCGATGATATTACTTAGAAAAGTGCTTCCACAAAAACAAGCTATATTACCGTCGCGGATAATTTTGAGGCCTAAAAACTGGTTGCTAATGCCTCTTATCTCTTTAAAGATAAAAATCTGTGTTTAGGCTTTCTTATACAGGGTTCTTCATGTCATCCCCGGTCTTCTGTAGGTCAGTTATTATTTAAGTGGGAATTTTGATATTTTGTAGACTTTATTTATATTCTAGAGCGCATTTCAGGAAAATATTTTTGATTATACATGATGGTCTAAAAATAAATTACAATAAAAACTTAAGTTTTTTTTAATGAAACACCATAAATGTTTCTTGGTATTTTTGAATGTAGCTTTTAATTTCAACGTGTTTAAGCTAAACTTCTATTAGTCGATTTTGCTTTTTTGAATTAAGTTGTTTTTTTTTGACGAAAACATCCTCTTTTGAAAAATTTATTACACAAAAAGTTAAGACAGCTGGAAAAAACTTTTTTTACCACTGTAAAGAGGAAAGTACGAGCTTTAAGACTATAACATGTTTTAATGTATTGCAGTCGAAAAGTGAAAAAAAAGTCGAAGTTTCTTAAAAGTTAAATAACTTTAAAAATATAAATGCATCTCGTAGACTAATAAATTGTCTATCTAAAAAAATAAACTTTTGATGTTTAAAATTGATAAATTAAAAGATATATACCTACAATACCTAAATACCTAAAATTAAAATGAGCATTGTTGATACCAAGGCAACGATAGTAATTCCACCACTGACCACTTATTTGGGATTCGTCCAGAAATTGTAAAATCCGACGTAAATATTGAAATTCAAATTGTTTTATTGTAAAAATTAAGAATAATGGTTTCAGCATGTAATCTAACTTAAATTGCTATTTGCCTTGCATCCTAGCCTTGCATTACCAAAATATCATGGTTATTGCGACATTAAAAATCTATTTTTTGTAAATCTGCCAAAATGTGTAATAAAACATTTTAAAGTAAAATTCACATTTGGTAAGGTAGGTACCACTTTTAGCGCGGAGTGTTCGTAACTTGTGTGTATATAACTTGTGTGTGTATACAGGCTGGATTATAAGAAACGTCTCGAGCTATAATTTCATTACTTTTAAAGACGTTACAGTACTTCTTTGATCAAAATTGTACAGTTTTTTGGTATCAGTCGTTTATTTGTCTTAGATAAAATGAATAAAAATGTTCTATTCTTTCTTCAGCCTACTTTATTTAACTTAATTTTTAAAGTGCCTAAAAATAAAAGTTAGTAATAAATAATAAATAGTGGGTTTATTGAATAATAAATGAGCATTTATCTCAAACAATAGATAGCAATAAACTGTGCAACTTGATTCTAAGGAGTATTGTGATATCTTTAAAAATAATAGAGTTATTCAGCATGTATTTAGATTCTATTTGGCAGAACAAAAAATGGTTATGGATGCACATGAGAAACAAAATTATTGTCTTTTCATAGGACGAAAAATGTCAACAAGACTCGCAGGATTTGTGCATCTCTCTAATTAGAGAAGACATAGGTGTAGGGCATAGAACCTTCAGATGGCGAAGTAAAATACGTTTGGACGCAGAAAGTTGTTTCAGCTGAATTTCAAAATTTTTTTTCAAAAAAAAAGACTTGAGCGTGAATTCGTACTTTGCTTTTGATATTTTCGGTATAAAACTCTGAGAAGCATTGTTAACAGCTTTATTAATATTTATTTTTGGATTTGTAGTGACACATTTGACTTTTTGATAATTTTATTTTTGGTAATCTAGTTACATGCATGAAAACATTGAACTGAAAATTAATTATTTGTTATTTAATTAAGAAACAAAAAAATAAAAGAAATAAAGTTTAAAAAGAAAAAAAAATCATGTTAGTGTTTTAATAATTATCCTGTTGCTCATAGATAAATCAAATTGAAATTATTTTTATAAATACATAACAATCTAAAATCTACTATTTCTCACAATTCAAACGTACCGTAGGATATTAGAAGAGGAAACAAAAAAGCTGTAGGTATCTTGAATTGTAACTATGTTTAACGTTACTTGTGGCTTTTATTGGTGAAGTTTTTGCACTTTTAGGTACTGAATAATTAAGAGAAAACATATAGTATTATTCAAGAGAGGAGTATTTCTGAAATTTTTTGTCGCAACTAACAATACCGATCTCACTAACTGCTATATAATTAAATATAATATTTCTTTTAAATTAGTAATCTAAGTAAGTTGCGCCTACTCGGTTGGTGAATAATAACAAAACATGTCGTATTGTTTGGACAGTGAATTTCGTCCACCCAATTTTCCTGACAAATTAAAAGTGTAAATTAGTCTTTAGGTTTTCCTAACTTTGTTTCAGAATTTTGATTAACGTTTGTCATGTTGACAGAATGCTCGATGCTTCTTGCTACTTTTTCCTTGTCCTTTGAAGTGGTATAGTGGTAGTCCTTGGTATGCCCAAAAGTAGTGAGACACGTCTTAGAGACATACTTTCTTGTACCAGAATTTTTATTTTATTATGTTCGAATTTGATTAAATTTGTCAATACGTATTTGAATGTCAGTTATCATGATAATAAAGCACAGACTACAGTGAATTTTTGTGAATTCACAGAAATTGGGTGGACGAAATTCACTGTCCATCACTCTACTTTAATACCAAATTCATTACTGTTTATTTTATACCTTATTTATTATTTTAAAATTAACCCTAAAACCACCCTCTAGATCAAAAATGTCTAATCGGGATGAAATTAACAATAAACAATTATATTTATTCTAAAAACCTTCTGGTTTAAAAATGTTTTTGTTGGGGATGAAATTAACAATAGACAATCTCATTAATTTTGAAATTTAAAAAAAATTCCGTTCAGGTACTATTATTTTAAAATTAACCCTAAAACCACCCTCTAGATCTCAAATCTCTTTGATGGGAATGAAATCAACAATATACTATTACATTAATTCTAAAACTGTTAAAAAATTCCGTTCAGGTACGATTATTTTAAAATTAACACCAAAACCACGCTCTAGATCAAAAATCTTTTTGATGGGGATGAAATTAACAATATACAATTACATTAATTCTAAAACTGTTAAAAAAAACAGTTCAGGTACGATTATTTTAAAATTAACCCCAAAACCACCCTCTAGATCAAAAATCTCTTTGATGGAGATGAAATTAACAATATACAATTACACTAATTCTAAAATTGTTAAAAAACTTCGTTCAGCTACAATTATTTTGAAATCAACCCCAAAACCACCCTCTACATCAAAAATCTTTTTTAATGGGGATGAAATAAACAATAAATAGTCACATTAATTCTAGAATTTTGAAAAAATTCCGTTCAGATACAATTATTTTAAAATTAACCCTAAAACCACCCTCTAGGTCAAAAATCTTTTTGATGGGGATGAAATTATCAATTTCCAACCAATAAATCATTGTTAACCCCCCTGAATAAAATTACCCTCGTCTTAAAGTCAAGACAATACCACGCCACGGTACTGAACTAAGTGAAATCAGATGAAATTGCAAATCGTTCTAACGAATGAGTGAAGTGGAAGGAGAAGTCTTTACTGCGCATTTGCCAAACACGGCTTTTCGTGACATGTCGAATTTATTTCCGCCGGATCACATGCCACTTGTGAGATAAATGATAGATTTATCATTTCTTATCATTTTATTTTGTTTTTTTTTTATAGTTGTTGCAGGTAGAAATTTTACATATTAACAAAATGTGGGGGCAACCTGAGGTAAGTTCTTATTCTTGTTCTTAACTATAAATTACTAACTCTATTTGTATGATACAGTTGGAGCATGTAACTATAACTAGGGCCGCGATTGCTTTTTATCTGCCCTACCCAATCGGTTTTCTTAGCAACCAATGAAATATGTCTCCAAATCTTTGATTTTTACATTCTGACAGTTGTAAAGATGGACTTATGTAGAATGTTTTGGAAAATTTAACTCTAAATTCGAGGGAAAGTAATGGTGACACGGATTTTGGTATTAATTCTGAAATATCCGATTAATTTTTAGTTTCGTTTTGTTTTTAATTTTGTTTGTTATACATAACTATTAAATCAGACTTTAACTATGATTGCTGATTTTATGTTGGTGGGGTAGATCAAACGTTATAACAAGACTACTACAGTTATTATTTCTTGAAATTCCGATCTAAGATAGGTAATTAAACTATAGAATAATCATATCATTTATACTTCAATACCAAATTCATTACTGTCAAAATGTTTATTTTATACCTTATTTTGTGCAGCCAAGTTATTTTATGGAATAACTTCTTAAAGCATGGAATATGATGGATGTACAGTTGCAGAATTAAAATTTTGGGCAGTATTTTTCTGTCACTTTAAAAAGTTCACTGTAAAGTACTATTTACTGTTATCATGAGTCATGACTGACATTTGACAATTAAACTTTTTTCCTTGTTAAAATTGTTAATTAAACTATTTGTCTGTATGAGGAAATTTATTAATTGAAGTAAGTGTAATTAAATCATTGCTTGGATCTGCTGCCTACCCGTTATTATGTCACAAATCACTATTTTTGAAAGTAAATAAGTCAAAATGACATGAGTAAAAAATGAGTTTTTTTAATGAAAATGACAATACTGCACAAAATTCCGCACTGTACCTATTTTCTGAGGTGAAATAAATCAAAAATATTTTATTTGTGTGTAAAAGAAAAATCTGTGTAACAAGTGGAACCCATGCCCTGAGGAACTTAGAGTCAAAATAATCCACTATATCATACAGAAAAAACATTATGAAAAGGGACAGAATGGGCGATTGAAATGGTAAACTGACAGATCTAACATTAGTGGTTTTCATCACGCAAAATGAGATTATTTATATTATAGACATATTGATAAAAATTGTCATTAGTATAACAAAATTTAAAGTTGTGATTCTTATTGTTATTGGTTTTTATTTATTTTTTTAATAAATACATGCTGATTCACGAGGAATAATGAGCCTGACCAAATTCTCGATGCACCCAACATTACATTTTTATAGGTCAGGTAGATTTCAAAGATTATTTCTGATAAATATGAAATTATAGCGAGCAAACTTACAATTTGTCAGTTTGGCATTAAAATGGCAACAAAATAATGAAAAACAAAAGTAATTGAAATACCAACACAATAATGTATTTTTAAATAAGATTAACGGGAGGCATCTATTTAAGCTTTATCAAATGGTACCCTTCGCTTTGATAACTTAACAGGAACCCAATTGGCTCAAAAACTCACCTGGTCGTGTCAGAAGGTGCTTTTTCTTTCGGGGTATCATGGGGCATCACATAAGCAGCAAGAAATGCATTCTTCAAACATTCTCCTTAAGCTAAAAACATGTCAGTCTTTGGAATAAGTCATCATTGGAATAAGTTCATATTTTGCTCAGTTTGTAATAAATTTGTAGCGTTTGTCAAAAATGACAATGATGATGATTGATGATAATAATAGGCGTCGTGGACTCAAATTATAATTTTTTTAAGTGTCGCAAAGCAACTTGCGAAAAACTTGCATCGCGAATTTGGTCAAGCTCAATATTCCTCGTAAATCACCTTGTTATTATATTACAGGATTTACGTTACGCAATAGCGCAGAATAATGTGAACAGAATCAGAACCATCAACGTGAATGGATATAATGTGAATTCTGTATACCAATATGACACTCCACTTTTGTATGCACTTCGATATAATAAAAATTTGGAAGTTATTGAATTGATATTAAATAGCGGTGCCAATGTGAATTTAAGCAGCAGCAGTGGTGTTCGACCACTAGTCGCAGCCATCGACTCTAACTGTTCATTGGAAATTATCAAACTTTTGATAAATCGAGGAGCAGATGTAAATCAACTTGGAAGGAGTAATTCTAATTTACGTAAAAATTATACCCCACTTTTAACGGCAATAGAGAAAAATAATTTTCAAGTCGTTCAATTATTGTTAGAACATGGAGCAGATGTCAATAAATCAAATCAAGATGGAACAACAGCTCTGACACTTGCGCGTAAATTGAACCGTTTAGAATTTTTAGAAAAAAGTTTACGTAAAGAAAAGAATGAAAATCTAGAAGGTTGTACACCTTTAACTGCTGCTATCTTGTCTGGAAAGCTAGACGACGCAAAAGTGCTTTTAGAAGAACGAGTAGATTCTTGCAAAGCAGACTCCAATAAACAAACTCCTCTTCTTGCAGCAGTGCGATCTAAAAATCTAGAAGCTGTGAAACTTTTGTTAAATTACAAAGCAAATTTAACAATTCCTACTGCTTTCCTAGAAGCAATTAACTTGAAGTGTTCGGAGATTGTTAAATATTTAATAGAAGAAGGAGCAAATGTTAATAAAAAATATCGCGATGGTTACACACCCTTAATCAAAGCTATAGAAACTGAAAATTTAACAATTATTGAAGAGCTTTTGAATAGTGGTGCCAAAGTAGACTTGGCTGACAGTGAAGGGAAGACTCCTTTGGCGTTGGCAGCAAATAAAAGAAGTATTCTTATTGTGAATCATTTGGTCGAAGCAGGAGCTAATATCAATTTGGCACAACGTGAACTTGAAGAATTTGCAAATGAAGATGAAGATTTTGACACTTATTACCAAAATTTAAAAGAGGAAAAGGACCAAAAATTAGCTTCAATGTCTAATAGAGGTGAGTTATAAAATATTAAGTTTTTACAAAGTGAATAATTTTCAATTTTGAACAGATTTTTATCATGGAGTTCACGAAGCTGCAGATTAGAGACGATGGGTTTTGTATCTGGTATATTATCATGTAATTGTATTATTTTACTTTCTAGATTTGAATTAAACAATTGTTTTATATTGTATTTATCCCACGTGTTATAATGAGAGTGAACATTTTTTGAAGCAACCAACATTACTTTTCAAAGATAAAGATTAAAATATTTGGTTTTAATAATTTAAACACACAGTACTTTAACTTTAATTTATAGAAAATCAAGTCTTGTTAGTTTTTTTCTTACTCGATGTAATAATGGTCAGTTTGGGAGTTTTTATCTTATTGGTGAAAAAAATTAATGTACCACAAAATTTACGTTAACAGTATCATATTTTATTGTACAAAAATAAGTAACATATTTTTACTAGAAATTATTAATTAATACAGACATTCAGTTTTGTGTTTCTTTGGATTGTTATCTGTTGATAAGATTTCAAATTTTTTATTTAAAAACATGTACGAATTGATCCATAAGAGAAAACGTTGTATTATACACGTAAAGCAAAGTCAGCATTTTACGCTTGTGATTCCGTTCTCAAACTTTGGTTTTAATAATTTAAACACACAGTACTTTAATTTTAATTTATAGAAAATCAAGCCTTGGTAAATTTGGAGAAATTTACAAAAATGTTTAGTAATAACAAAAGTCTGAAATGATTCTCATTTATGGTAAAAGTTTACAAAACGTATTGGAGGCTGTAGCACGATATCCAAATAGACGGGCTGTGAGTATAAATTTTGTCAAAAATGAAAATACAACCACTTTATTAAATTAATTAAAACTAAATATTTTAATAATCTTGGAAATGTAATATTGGTTACTTTAAAAAATTGTTCAGGCTCATTATTACTTGTGGGACAGCCTGTATAGGTAGGTGTATACGTTTAAATTTAAAATGAAACACCAATTCTTGTCTTTTTCAATTAACAAATTGTTTTTATACAAACATAAACATTCCTGTGTCTTGTACTGATTACAAAAAAAAACATTAATAGTTACTTTTGTTACAAGTAAGTAAAATACAGTTTTTGCGAACGAATCGTTGCTGTTTTCGCATTATAAGCATAATGTTTTTTTAAGTTTATATTGAGTCATTCTGTATTCATTTGTAAAATAAATATTTGTCAACATTGAATTGGTCTTTATTATTGTCAAGTTGGCATTTCCTAATTTTAGCAATATAGAAATTACCAACGTTATCTGACATTTGGTGAAAAGCGAAATGTTAATTAAAAAATAATAAAACAATTTTTCTCTTATACAGTGTCGGAACTCGAGGCCCAGAGAAAAATTTCAAGTAAAATAAGATATCAGGAACATGGAAAAAATGTTTATAAAATCCTATATGTAAAAAAAATTACATTTATTTTTTGGCATTTGACATTTTTTATGTCTATTTAATGATACCGATGATCTTGTATTTATTTTTTATAATTCTTTAGTAAAGGTAGAAAATAAAAGCCACAAATAACATTAAACAGAGTTACAATTTAGGATAGAGCTTCCTTGATGATGTTAATTTAAATAATAACTCGTGTCCTATCTCTCCTGATAAGAATTTTACAGCACTCAGAATGTGGATATGGAAATTTGATTTTTTTGTAATAACTTTGGATCCATTTGTCCAAATATTATAAAATTTGGAACATTTCCTTGTGACAACATAGCTTTTGAACTGGTAATCACGAAAACCGGATACATCCATTCAATTTCCGGTTCCAGCAGTTGCAGGTCACATTTTCTGTATTTTTCCATTTGTTTGCTCTCTAACACCAATTTTTTATTGCCAAGATAGATAGAGTAATCAATTTCGAATAAAAAACGCATAACCTTTAATACCCCTAAAATGGACCGTTTCAAAGATATTTTAATTTAAACTAAGGACTGCACAACGCTGAAATAAAAAATAGGGATTTTGAATAAGTGGTATTCTCGGCAACCAGTGACCATGGTCACATGGTCTGGGCAATAAAAAATTGGTGTTAAGAGACCAAAAAAAATGGAAAAACACAGAAAATGTGACCTGCAACTGCTGGAAKCGGAAATTGAGTGGATGTATCCGGTTTKCGTGATTACCAGTTCAAAGG
The DNA here is from genome assembly GCF_015345945.1 of Tribolium madens. Taxonomy (NCBI): domain Eukaryota; kingdom Metazoa; phylum Arthropoda; class Insecta; order Coleoptera; family Tenebrionidae; genus Tribolium; species Tribolium madens. Next base: position 16,351,409 of record NW_025400983.1, on the reverse strand, counting down.
GTATGTTGTCACAGGAAATGTTCCAAATTTTATAATATTTGTTCAAATAGTTTCAAAGTTACTACAAAAAAATCAAATTTCCATACCTACATTCCGAGAGCTGTAAAATTCTTATCAGTAGAGATAGGACACGAGTTATTATTTAAATTAACATCATTTTATGGGTCATTTTTGAGGTTCAAATATTGCTTCATATTTATGAATAACCCTGTATATATAAGTATTTACAAGAAAAATAAATAGAGTTAAAATGCAAAATTTAAACTCTCTTGACTTCGAAATATTTATACAGGGTGTTTGCGGTCTTAACAAAAATGCATAAATGGTGAACTTGAAAACAACTTTACTCAGTCATTCTTTAAGTAATCAATTTTGGTTTTTGTAAGATAATTTAAAAGAATATTCTATGGGCCGATACGTTGGCTTTTTTTTAAAAAAGTGTTTAGTTTTTGAGATATTGTGATTGATGTAAAAGTCACGATATTTAACGGTAGACCTAAAGATTCGTTTTAGGGTTTTGGTATTTATTACAAAATATTAATTCTTAACAAATTCAACAAACACCATGTAATAAAACACTGTTGTTTTTAAATTATTGATAAATATATTTTGTCCAAGAATGCTTCCTAGTTCATTGCTTTTACCACTAGAGGCGTTGCCAGCGCCGCTTCTGTGGAGGATCGAGGGTCTCTACCTGCCCTTGTACCAACCCAAGCAAATGAGGGATTAGGGTCATCTTTATCATGTAATTAGAATAATAATGTTCAGTTATTATTATTAGAAAACTAGAAGCAGAAACATTTGACGTGAAATGAGAAAACAAGCTAATTTTGTTTGAATTGTACTTCTATCGAATCTCCCGTGATTAGTACACCTGACCATTTTTTTTTCGAAAAAATATGTGCCTTGTGGGGATCTAAGATTATTTATTATCTATGAGAGTTTTAATAAACAGCCACAATAATCAGACGAAATAATTTATTATACAACAAATTTACACCTATTATTAATTAAACAAATTTCGCCACTATAGTAACTAAATTGTCTTATCCGTTCTGAAAAACTGTATTTTGGGTATTGAGTATATAACCATTTTTCATACTATTTTATTGGGTCCACAAAGACTCAGCTTGTTTCGAGAGCGTATACAAAAAAATTATTACTTTTAAACAAATGCTCGCCAGAAGTCTAAAACAAATAGTTTTTTAGCGGGGCAACTATAAAAAAAATCGTTAAAGAGATCGTTTTTTTTTTAATTTATCGTTGTTCTTCATAAAAAATGATTCAGCCTATCACAATCTTTTTTTTTATATAACTATAAATGAAAATTTCGCATTTTTCTACGGTTAGTGGTACTCATAAATGTGGTCAATGGCAAAAAATTGTAATGGAAAACAAGGACACGTTTAAACTAAAAAAACCTAGCTAAAAAAAATCATAAATACCCCTCCAAAGAATATGAATTTTATAGTGCGCATTATAAATTTGATATTTACATGTACAGTTGCGGCCTTTGAAAACTAAGACATTAACTTTTGGCATACTATTTGCTATTTTACAAATTTGTATACTGTAAATAAGGTTTTCAACAAGGATGACAATGTTAGTTTTAATTTTTCAAATTCGAATGGTGTTGCAATAAAATAGTGAAGTTATTTCTGTCTACAAAACTAAAATTCATTGTTTTGAATTAAAGTTTTTTGTTCTATGACACTGATTCGTATTATTTTAATTACATTTTAGAAACTTCAGTTTCAATGCATTTTACAACAACAAAATTTTGGATTTGTCAAAGTGTCTTAGTTTTCAACGGCCGCAACTGTACATACGTACACGGAATTTTGGACGATTTGTCATTCGGTTGACATAAAATGTAAAACTTTTTTTGATTGTAGTTTTTATGCTGACAGCTAAATAAAAATGACAATAATTCAAAATAATAATAAACAAATTATAACTATGTAAAAAACGTACTGCAACTGCTGGCATTATTGTATGTATTAGGAAATCGACGCCAAAAATTAATTTCAACTAAAACTTTCAAGTTTTAGATCCAAACGTCAGTCATAATGACACTAAAGYGTTGGTTACGTTGATATTTTTTGAACTGACATAACTTGATGTCCAAAATCTTGTATCCACAATTTTTTCGATTATAAAAATTTTAATTTATGGAATTATATGTCTTGTTACCCCATACAAAAATTTAATTTCCATTGAAAATGGAACCTGTGAGCTTTCTAATTAGTAAATATGTACAACCTATCAGGTAGATAGAACAATTATGATTAGATTTTTTTATAAGATCCAAAAGTCAAAACAACATTTAGCTTTCTAAGAAATGTGTCAATGTCCCGCCTAGGCATTTTGTAAAAATTGTATTGGAGCAGTGATTCCGAGTTTTTCCTTAGTGGCGGAGGTTATTAAAGAAAAACTGAATTATTATCAATCATTAACGAAAAATAACGCAACTATAAAAATCTGGGAAGGAAGTGTACAATGAAACAAGATACGAAAGGGAGAATTGATCTTATATGAGGTTAAACATTTAAAGCTTAAAAACTAGAAGTGTTAAAAAATTCCCTTGGATTAAAAGGGGAGTCAGTTGAACGAAGTCAAAAAATGTCTAGGCGAGACGGCGATGAATAATGTTGTTGTTTATTTTTTAGATACTCGTATCTAAGTAGTAGGTACAACTTTATTCTAGAACTGGTTATTTTAGTATTATTACATATTTGATTTAGTTTTTTTCTTACTCGATGTAATAATGGTCAGTTTGGGAGTTTTTTATCTTATTGGTGAAAAAAATTAATGTACCACAAAATTTCCGTTAACAGTATCATATTTTATTGTGCAAAAATACAGACATTCAGTTTTGTGTTCCTTTGGATTGTTATCTGTTGATAACATTTCAAATTTTTTATTTATTTATTTGTACGAATTGACCTATAAGAGAAAACGTTGTATTATATACATAAAGCAAAGTCAGCATTTTACACTTGTGCTACGCACTCGTTTCACAAACACATCACTCACAGATAAAAAACAACTTTTCTTTACTTGTATAATAATAGTATATTAAAAAACAAGTGTCATAAAACCAGTCTTAATGCACGAATTCAAGTTTAAAAAACGAGTGGCGCAGCGCCACGAGTTATTTTAAAGAATGTGTGCTTCAAGGTCTAATAAAACGAGTTTGTTATACTAATTTGCTTTCTAATTTTAAATGATTTGATCACCTTTTGACTATTAAGACGTCACGTTCTTTAATATGTCTATTAAAGAATCAAAATGGAGGCAAATTACAAAAACTACTATTATTTAATGAAAGCAAGGTATTGGGGTRCAAATCTAGTTGGAACGCATTATTTTTTTGTTTAATTTTGTTTCATAACATGTACACCTATTTGGTTTCTGTWCCTACCAACATTTAATTCAAATTTAATAATGTACACTGGCCGCCAAAATTAACCGGACTAAAAGTTTGCGATTTTTGCCATTGCAATATTTTTGTTATTCTTTGTCAGATTTCGACAAATTTTTGTTTGGCTTAAAGAAAAAACTTTGTAGATCATTGTAATTTAATTCAATAACATTTCTAATTTTGTCTTCTAAATGTGATACTCAAAAAACGAAGGCACTCTTTTTTTACTTATTTTTGTATTGTGTGACAGAGACAGAGTTTTTGCTGATTTCAGATTATTGCCCACTCTTTTCTGAATTATGTACCACATTTTCCATAATTTTAAATCATGAGATATGAGAAATATAATATAATCTAAAACAAAAAAAAACTTAATTTTGTCTCTGTTGCACACTACAGCTCAGTGTAGAAAAAAGTAAAAGAACAGTGCTCTTCTCTTTTGTTCTGCAAAGTTCGTTCTTTAAGTCGAACAAAAATTCTTCGAAATCCCACAAAGAATAACAAAAATATTGCAATGTGAAAAATAGCATAATTTTAGTTGTTCTGATAATTTTGGCGGCCAGTGTATTAAGACAACTTTAAAAACTTAGATTTTCTATATTTTCAAAGTTTAGTATTGTTTTCATGACTTTAGAAAGATTTTCGAACCGCATTTATAATTTTTTTATGAAAGCACAAAGAAAAATTCAAGAGGTAGGCGTAATTGTTGTTTTAATAAAAAGAAAAATTATAACGAAAAGCCGAAAAGGACTCCATATTTGAATCAAAGTGTAAGTTTATGTGGTTCGAGGGAGGTACAGGAAATAAAGTCTTCTTGCAAGAAAAAATCAGGCGTCTCATCTTCAGTCTAGATTATTAACCCTTAAACTGCTGAATTAATTTTATAATCCTTTGCTGTGTGCGTACATATATATGGTTGGTGCGTATATATACGTTTAGAGCGGTTAAATCTTATTGCGTCTAAATACGTCTTGAGCAGTTTATGCTAAATTTGTCACCGTTTTTACCAAAAATTTGTCTTAGCTATTGATTAGTACAAAATTTATGTTGTATTGTTGATACAAAAAAACATTTCTCATTTAAAATAAGACGCAAACTTAAAAAATTGTATAACCAATAAAATAATTTCGCTTGTAAGAAGTCATCACTCGTTTTTCCGCCCTAATATCGCAGTACACAACTTTTGAACATTTTGTTATGAAAAAAATGCGAGTCCGCCCCATGGGTTTCTAAGAATGCATTGAAGAGTTACCTCGTATAAATACGTTTAGAGCAGTTAACAGCACCAATGGAAAAATTAAATAATTAAATAAAACATTCTCTGGGCACTACGGACAATTGAAAATTATAACTTATTATTTTTAACATAACTTGCGGGCATTAATTGTTTTCTCAATCTTGACTAATTTGGTTTTTGGCTTTTATACATAAATAACCATTAAAACAGGCATATGATTGTTTGGTTGCCTAGCTAGTATTATTACTATAACAGTGTCTGCTCTCGGAATCGAGCATGCAAGCGTATTCGGTACACGAACACAAAGCACCGATAATAATAAACCTCAGGTCGTATTGTAATAAATACTCGTTTGTAAAAAATATTCTTTGTTATAACTGGAGCAAAAGTGGTAATAGTGAGTTACATGAAAATATATTACAACAGAGTAACTACAACAGGTTTAAATTTTGATAAAAAATTATCCAACCTCTACTTCAATTTTTATTTTTTTTAAAGTACAGCGCACAATATTTGAGTTTAACCTTGCTGTGAGTGGTTTTTCATTGTCTAAGTTATTTTTTCTTAATAGTAAATGAAAAACACAATAGGTAACTTGTAACATTTTTTTAAATTTACATTCCAGTTTCCATAACCAGTTTATATTTTTGGATTTTTAGTTTGAGGTTGCCGTCGTTTTAAAAACACAAAATAAAATATATTAACACAAAATAAAATATATTTTTTTTTAATAATATTGTACATGACCTTTATTCCTTGATTACATTAATTAACAAAAGCACTTTTACGGTTGCCCTTCTAATTACCCGCTCACCGTGAACCAACAATTAAAGCAGATTAAGGAAATCTTGAGATTGTCAAAATCAATTCTCATTTAAGTAATAAGAAACCTACATGAGGTATTTCTCCTATCATAGGGTAAATTCGGGAGGGATGAACTTTGGAACTTGGAATCCTTCTAGTGCTTTATCACTTATAGTAAAATATTAATCATAATATAATGTTTCAAGTTAATTACTATAAAAGATAGGAAATATGGTGCTCTAAATACAGAGAAACGGACTAAAAAATTTACAAAAGACAATAAATGCAGAAAATATGTATAGTAAAAAACTATCATCGGATCAGCGAAGCTTCTTGGTTCAACATTTTGTCATACGTATGCGTATTAAAAATTGTGGTTCGGTCACAATACACTCTACTTTAACGCCAAATTTAAGTAAACACAAAAAAAACACAAGTAAATTTAAGTAGAAAATATTGTCAAGAAAAATAGTAATTATTAGTAGTCGGTCTCATCCACACAATGTGTTAAAAATGGGACTTTCACCCAACACAATAGAATAATTTGAAAAATATACTTACTTTAATTATTTTGTTGTGTTTTTAGTTTTTTAAGTGGCTTAGTGGAAACCTGCTAAAAAACTTTTTTATATTAATATTTGTAATTTTTATATTATGGTAATTTATTATAAAGATGAAATATTTTAAGAGGAGCCCTATTTGATATAAAAAAATTATTAACTAAAAAAACAAACTTACTTTGTTTTACTTCTGAAACAAAGGTGGCGCAAGTATAGTTAACTATGATGAAAATGAAGTTGTGAAAATATTACAACTACAAAAAATGTAAACAAAACAAAATTATAACCAATGTAATCAATTTCATTGTTTTGCGCATAAACACTCGAACTCTATTTTATTTGCGGGAATGCAAATTATTATGAAAACAGATCACTTTCGTGTTTCTTAAAGGCATGGACTTGAGTTCGGTGTTGTAAAAATAAGTCTCAATAAGCATCTCAAAACACAATTATTTTAGAATTAACGTAAGAGGTAAAGATTGTTGTCAAAATTGTGTACATTGTTTGAAGTGGGTTATCATTATATTGTAAAAAAACAATCAATTTAGATTTTTGAATTTATTCAAAATTTATTGCCATGATGTGAGGCCGTTTGAGGTCAGCCATTATTATATTGTAAAAAAACAATCACTTTAGGGCTTTAGATTAATTCATAAATGTCATGATTCATTGTTTAATTTAGATTCTTGCATTGATTTATTAAAATAATTCCAACTGGAATTAAATCTAAATCACAGGCTAGAAGTTACCACAATAATTAACTTAATAATTATAATTTTAACAACAATTATTTTTGTAACAATAATTTTACACAGCATTGCTTATGAATTRGATATACAATATAGATTAGATAGATCAAAAAGTTTTTCTATCAAGCAAGCCTAGAAATTTAATACGTGTATCTGCGGAAGATAAAATGGTAGAAATGTCAAAATAATTTTTATGTAAATTATGACAGGAAATCGTGGTGAACGATTTGTATGTATAAATAAACACCAGGATATTTTGAGACGTTTTATAGAATAAAACAATTTGCTTAGATCAATATTTTAATTTTGACTCGATTTTTGATAAAATAATTTTTTGACATCTAGTTAACATACCAACTGCCATGCGACATACGTCCTCAACTATAGTACGCCTACTTGATAGAAAGACAGAAGGTACAAGGTTTATTGTTTGCGTTAAACGTTTAAGGTCCTAAAAAACCAACAATAACACAACAAAATTGTTTTTTTTAGTAAAAAATTGTTTTTTAAGCAAAGAACGCCTTGGTTTCACAGTTTTGTTAAGTTGGCAACATAGTTACATGTCAAAAACTAATAAAAATTTAATAAATAATTATTTTATATCACAACCTTTTGTGAGTGAATACTACAAAAGCAATATCAAACTCATTCAGAATTCCCAAGACCAACGTTTCGTTTTTATTTTTACAAATTACAAAAGATTTTAAAGTTATTAAGATCTTGTTCACATTTTTGACTATTTTGAAGCCAAAATAAAATGGAAACTTTTTACTGAGGAAGTGAAGAAAATCTTTTGACATAGCAACTTGCTTATTTTTATCTGATTTTAATAAATTAATTCGTTTTAAATCGACTCACAAATTAA
>NW_025400983.1:16336193-16343760 GCF_015345945.1 Tribolium madens | reverse complement strand
CAGAATTTCTCAAGACCAACGTTTCGTTTTTATTTTTACAAATTACAAAAGATTTTAAAGTTATTAAGATTTTGTTCACATTTTTGACTATTTTGAAGCCAAAATAAAATGGAAACTTTTTACTGAGAAAGTGAAGAAAATCTTTTGACACAGCAACTTGCTTATTTTTATCTGACTTTAATAAATTAATTCGTTTTAAATCGACTCACAAATTAATTAAAAGTAAATAATTCTTGAATTGTTTATTTTTGTAATTTTTTGTTTTAGAAATATTAAAAATAAAAAATGCGGTGCTGTTTAAAAAAGTTGACTATCGACGGTCAAGAAATATTGTGGAAAGAAGCAATTAATTTGGTTCATGTTGAAGCGTTTTTAAAATAAATTGCAAATTGTATTTTCTGTAAATATAATGCAAAAAAGATGATATATTATAATAGAAATTGAAATCAAAACAAAAATATGAAAAGGCATTATTTTTTGCGATTTATAAAAAGAGAAATTACTAAAAATATTGCTACACACCAAAATATTTTCAACTTTATTTTTCTGTTACTTTTAATTTAAAGTAATATGTGCTTGTTTTTAATTAGCGTTTTAATGCAATAACTCGACAAAAATTACTCCACGTGCATCACGAACTACGAAAAAATATAAAAAATAATTAATTAATTATTCACGAATACGAATAAATACCATAAAAATACTTGTTTTAATAGTTTTTATAGTTGATGGAATGAAATGTATTACATAAGAATTGTAAGAAGCACTCCAATTAAACATTTTTTTAACGCGACGGTTGATGTATTTTTTGAGTTGTACACCGTGCGCCTGAAGTCGCGCCTCAGATGAAAATGCCATTTAAGGTAAGATATCAGGAACATGGAAAAAATGTTTAAAAAATTCTATTGATAAACATTTCTAAGTTATGAGAGATTAAATTTTGCACTTTGACTCTATTTATTTCTGTTGGAAAAATAATTTTCCAAGTTTTTTTGCTACAAGCTAGTAGAAGAGAAAACAAGGAATCTGTATACTAAATTGTAACTCTGTTTAATGTTATTTGAGGCTTTTATTGGCAAAATTTTTGTACCTTTACTAAATAATTATAAAAAAAAAACATAAAAGATGACATATGTCAAAAAAAACTATCAAAATTTTTTGACAGATAAAATTTTTTAAACAATTTTTTCATGTTCCTGGTATCTTATCTTACTTGAAAATTTTCTCTGGGACGCGAGTTCTCACTTACCCTGTGTAAAGGCACTTTGCATGTACAAAATAAAACAATTAAAAAATTGTTTGTGTTTAAATCAATTATACACAACTATTAAGCAAATAACAAGAACAATATATTCTTTAAACGCATAATTTATTTTAACTGCCTTGGTATTGGTAGTTTGTAATTTCTGTTATAATATCATTGACCTGGAAATRTAATTACAAATACATAGTTAACTTATTTCAAAATAATATCTAGCCGCGTTAAACAGTGGCATCGCAATATGAGGAATGTATTAAAATAAATTTCACATCTATATTTTTCTTTATTAAAGTTAAGCACAAAAAAATACAACAAATTACGCTGACATTTCTGTTAAATGGAGAGTTGCTGCAAGGACGTTCATTGATCTATTTCAATGTGTTTTGAAATTTTTGTGTATTGCAGTTTTATTAACAAAACTGCACGTAATTAATGCTCAGTTATTTAGTATTTAAATTATTTTATCATAATATTTAACTCAAACTGACTTACACGTCAACGGCCTTATCCACCATATCAGATATAGTATAAACCATTTTGGTCATTTATTCAACTGGTTTTTACACTGTCACTCACGAACCACTTAAACCGTTAAGTTTTGTAATCAATCTAACTCTTGCGRGATGTACAGATACAAACTGTGTTGGTTGTCCTTGCTATCAGGTAAGCAAGCAATAGGATAATCTAATCTAAAATTGTATTGCGAATTAAGGTAACATTCTTCAGCGAAATAAACTGAGTAAACACCAATGTTCTTGAGTATTAATACTTTTTATTTAATTTTATTTTAGGATAATACCCCACCCTAAACACAATTAAGTTACGTGGAAAGTATAATAAAATTCGGTAGTTGTTTCAAAATCTACAAAATTGAATTTGACTGATTGAAATAAACAGTAATCGAAAAAGTATAATATGAAATCATGCAGAAATATTTTTTAGTAGAACTTGAATCTCTAATAAATTAAAGATTAGGTAATTGAGCAAGTTWTTGCTTTCTCACTATTTGTAGACAATAAACAAAACTGMAAGTTATAATTAATAATGTTTAACTTTTTTTTTATTTTTACAACTCTACTGTTTTCAGGTTGCAGAACGTTGAAAAAGTTCAACAAATAATTATTTTTTATTGTTCATGTTATATGAAAAACTAATACATCCGCATAATTCAACATTTATTATCAAAGGCTTTCTCTAGGTACATACTTTTTTTTAATTATTTGCCTCCAGAAAATAATAATTAATATACCTAAATTTAAGTAATATAAAAAATGTGTTCGAATTTTGGGAAAGAACTTTTGTTTTTGAGTTATGTGATTTGTTTGTCAAAATTGCGATTAATGTAAAATAAACCGGCCCTTAATATCTTTGTTTCTAAAATAAGGGTTAAAAACTGAGTAAAAAAGACTTTTAATATAAAGCGTAAATCAGTTGAGATTTTTTTTAAACCAAACTGAAATTAGTTCAAATAGCCGAAGACTTAGTAAAAAAGTAATAAATATTTTTTAGAAAATAATGTATTGTACAGAGTCATCGTTGACGAGTCACCGTGTATTTGATTCCAATTGTTCAAAGTGCAAAAATATTGCAGCAATATGTGTGATATACAGGATAATTTAATTATAATACGAGTATACTCGTATTCTGTATTGAATTGAGATATTTCGAAAAAATAAAATAAAATAAATTTTACTGAAAAAGTTTGCAATTATATATAGACAGCGACACAAAAATCAATAAATTTTACTAAAATATCTTATATAACGCATCCTGTTCTAAGTTACATAATTACTTTTTTATAAAAAAAATTTTCTTTAATTTGTAATATAATATACTATTAAAAACCTTTCACTTATTTTGTCTTTGACAAAAAACTAAGATTGGTTTAAAAATCCTTCTCACGTAAAGGCTTAAAATACTAAAATGCTTAATATTGTTTTTTTTTGTTAGAACAAAAACACAAATGGATAATCACAAACACAAAGTTGTTTAAGGGTTCTAGCAGCTGTTTCCTCGTATTCTGTTTTAATCCAACGAAAATATACTTCTATAATATAATGGAAATGAAACAGAAATTATACTTACCAGCCTGCTGCATGTTTATGTGTCTGAAACTTTTACGACGATTTTGTATAATAAGTAGCGATTTCATCTCTTCTTTTTTAAGTTAAATCAGGCAGATGAATAAAGTTTATTTGCCGCAATTGTTCACAATAGTTTCTAGAATTAAACAACAGTACACAGGCGTCCCAAAATCACCGAACGAACTTAAATTTGTAGATGAATTCTAAAACAAAATAAATTTTTCATCGTTTTAAAATAGTATGTTAAAGTACAAGTTGCAGAAGGTATCTAGCACAAATTCGAAATTCCGAAACGAGCCGCGTAGCGGCGAGTTGAGGAACAAATGAGTGCTTATAGAACCTTCTGCAACAAGAGCTTTATACTATTTTTTCTATTTTGCCGCTTTATATCGTTTTATAAATTAAAAAACAAATTTTTTTTCTAGAGAATTTTGCGATGGTTGGCGACTTTTATGTGGAATAATTTTAGGCGGCTATGAAAAATAAAAGTAATTCTTATTTTCACATTTGAAAATGAATTGTGAAGAAAGTCTGTCACTAAAATTAAATTAACGCCAACGACTTATTAAAAAAGCACTCAAATGACGTCATTTGAGTGCTGGAATAGACTTATTCTCAACGCAAAATAGAAAAAAAGATATTTTAAAAATACAGGGAAATAAAGTAAGTAAACAAGTAAGAGTGTGTTAATAATTAAGCCCTCTAAAGTGTTAACAAATAAGATTTGTATTAAAGTTTTTGACTGAAGACTTTTATTAAAAAATTAGAAATATTTATTTTATTATACCTCGATGACTCAAAAGTATCGTGATGGCTAAGTTGCACTGCTAGATGGCGCTATTCTAATTAAAATTACATAGTCAAAAAAATTCAATAGGTAATTACTAAGGCTCGGATTATATGCATGAAAAATTCGTAAAATATGTGCATATACAGGGTATTTCACGAGTGATAATGAGCCTGACCAAATTTGAACTGCAGCCAGCAATACATTTGCATAGGCTTCATCGATTTTGATTATGAATTTTAAAATTAATTAAACATAGTTATCGCGTGACTGACACAAAGACAAGACATTGACATTGACAAGAGAGGGAAAATAAGTTTTAAGGTTATTTGCCTCTCTACCGTTGGAAAACACTTTAGTTATTCAAGCCTTTTTGGAGCTTTTCTATTCCGGAAACATTATCTTTACATACGCTCAACGGTAGAAACATATTTCCCAAATTCGCCATAAATGAGAATCAGATCTGTTTTCTCATCGTTCGAATGCATTTTGACTTTTTGCTAAATTTGATGTCAGTTGTGACTAATAGAATTATTGGAAGCAAAGCTATCGTGGATTCATAATCGGGTTTTCAAAAAATGCGATATATAAAATATCCACGTTAACTTTGCAAATGTATTGTGGGTTGTATTTTCAATTCCGTCAGGCTCATTATCACTTGTGAAATACCCTGTATATGCACGTATTGTGACAAAAATATGCACTAAATATTAAAAAATATGCTCCAATATATGCCAAATATGCATCGATATGCAAAATTTTTAACAATAAAAAATCAAAGTTGGGATAAATTTTTATCCTCGAATACACTAAACTTTGTATTTTCGTCATCTTGAACTGCACACGATAAATGAAAAAATAAATAAATTGGTTTGGCGTGAGACAAGCCATTTTAATAATCTAGTAATTAACCCTTTCTAAGAAATCTGTACTTTTTGGAAAAACTAATTGATGAATTATAAAGTTCTATAGAAACGTGATGTTTTATCAAAAATAAAATTTTTATTATTTTGTTTTTGAGTTCTAAAAAAATATTTATTTTTTTAAATGGCAACCCACCAAAAAAACATTTTTCTCATGAAGGTCATGATCTAAGGGATTACGATTATCTACTTTATATTAAATTATTTTTTTTACATATGTACATACAAAACAAACAAAAATAGAATAACTCAAAAACAAAACAAAATTTTGTTCTTACATAAATCATTTTTTTATATTACTTTAATTTATACTAATTATTATTTTTTGGAAACAAATGATAAAAAAAAACGCTTGGTTTAATAATTTTATTTTAATCAAAAAACATTAGATATGCATAGAAAACTTATAATTTTGTTGATATACCTCTTAATAACAAATATGCATTTTGCATATAATCCGAGCCTTAGTAATTACAAATTGTGTGAAACGGAATGTTAATAAATATGTTTTTGATGTACAAAAGAACATAAGTCGTCTGAAATGTGTATCAAAGTTGGTTTTATGATGTGAGAGTTTTTATCACACGCCGTGCGTGAAACACGTTTTTCCCTAGTTATCAGTCGCATTTCAATTTGATGTTTACAGGTTAGGAGGCCAATAAATTCTCTTTATTTAAAAATAGTATTTCTTTTTTTTTCYAAAATTAAAAATCTGTAACTTATAAACTGGAAACAAGATTTTGTAGCCATTGCGTTATTTTAATCTAGAATAATGCAAACGAATTCATTACTTTGCAATCCGGCCACAGCAATTCTCTTTTAATCCACACTTTCACTGAATTATTGAAAAAAATTAAAAAGCTTGCTTTGCATGTTTTCCCGCCCTTTAACCTCCTAATGAATTAACAAAGTTTAACAAGTTTAATTCCAACTTCAACCCGTGTTTATTAGTCAAATTAAAGTTTCACGCACCAACGCTTTTCCAGACAAACTTTAGAGCGTTACCGGTATTTGTCAGATAAGAAAAGATCACTTTTAAATGATATTGTGGTAAATGATTACAAATTTAAACATTGATTACAGTATTAATGAGGGATTAAGTACGGTAACCGTTTCCAGAAGTCAACTGACAATCATATTATATATTCAACGTCACTAAAGATGAGTGATTGCTGGAACAAGACGTGACAAATCGACTACATTTGTATACACGGCCAGAAAAGTTTCACAATACTTCTTGTCATAAGATCGGAAAATTTTGCAATTTATCAAATCAAAACTTCAATTTTTTAAACTTTTTTCCCAAATTGTTCAGATCTGTCTGATGGAAAACTTTAAATTTTTTATTGCTTATGATCTATCATAGTACACATTTGCCACTTTTCAAACTATAAATTAATTTATATTACTATGCTTACAGTAAAACCTCTATTATCCGAACTCATGATAATCTTTTCCTTTAGAMAAAAGAAATACATGTACAGTCCGAAAATTGAAAGTGTTAGTGTTGTTACTACCTAAAATTAGCCTAGTTTTTATAGTTTCTGYAACAGAGAGCCAAAAGTGTCTTTTTGTTAAAAAATATTTTGAAAGAAAATCTAAATTTTGAAGCATCGTAAGGTTGAACACATCTCGAGGTCGAACTACACTAAAATTATTATGAATCATTAAATTGTTTATTAATATTCAAAATTAAGAACAATTATGTCATCTGTTAATAATTGTTTATCTTTTGTTAAAAATACAATAACCCAAATCGCTTTTTATTATCAAAGACTGAATCCAACTTTTCTTCAAATTGTTTCCCACATTTTTACTAAACGTTCAAAAGCAATTAWWTTTTCTTTGTTTTTGTTATACAGAGTTATGATAACTACAAGTTACCACAGTCTGCTAGCAATCATATTTTACGATATGTATTCTACTGTTCAGGGACAGTTAAAAAAGTTAAATTTGTTTTCAACAATGCAAAATCCCTTCTTGCATTGTTATGGAAAATAATTTTCATTATTTAGCATTTACCCAACTCTTTATGCGAGTTTAGCTCTGAACAATATACTCCAAAGGAAGGGTAAAACGAGTATGAGTAACACTTGGTGCAAAATAATAATGAAAACAGTGCCAACGTTACATCAGACAATTTTAAAATTAATTCAAAAAGAAAATGACGCTCTGACCTTAATAAAATAAATAGTTAATTGAATGGAAATTTACATGGCGTAGGTAAGGCACTTTAGATATTTTAGAGGAAATAACATGTTCAGGGCCATGCAAATATCAATAATATTTCACCAACACTTAATGAGAACATATGGAATTTTTTTATCGATGACTTGATGAGTTTTATAGTGTTGCTTAGATTCAAATACCTTGAAAGTTGTCATTATAGAAAAAGAGATTTTTTTATAACATCCGATATCATTTGTATAAATGTCAGGAACAATGATTATTGATTATAATAACAGAAAAAAATATTTAGTTTAGGATAAACCTTTAAAGTTGTTTGTTTATT
>NW_025400983.1:16277796-16333733 GCF_015345945.1 Tribolium madens | reverse complement strand
ATACAGTTGGAGACAAAATACTTTGGTCGTCAATGTCACTTGAGTGACATTAAATTGTAAAGCATGCTTTAGGACTGTTAACCTTATTTTTAGCTTCTGTCAATCATAGTCGACAAGTTGTATGTACATATTTTTGATAGGAATACAATAGCTGTCATTAATTTGAAATTGTCATTCATTTTATCGTTAAAGCTTAAATTACATTAAACTGTCAGAAAAGTGACGACAAAGTATTTTGTCTCCAACTGTACCTGCATATTATGTTTTATGTTATTTTACACATTTATATTATTTTATATCAAAATGTTATCACCAGTATAAAGGTTAAATCCTTCATACTTTTTTTATTTTATATTTATTAGAACGCTGTCCAATGCAGTGTTTTCTCTCCGGGAGGTACAATCTATTTTTTATTTGCTGGTGAAGGTAGTGAGAATGAAAAACACGACATGACCTCCGTCTGTTTTTGACATTTGACAGTTTCTGACATTTTGGTACTAAAGTCAAAAATTAAAGCTGCTCTCTGGCGTTACGATTTTTATAGGACTAGCTCTGCGTTACTTTAATCGCATTTGTTTTAAAGTGAGATAAATAGCGTGACCGGCCTTACACAAATACGTGGCGAGAGAGCAACAAGGCAAGGCAAATGTTGAAAAGAGATAGCTATCTCTCTTCCAAATTATTAATTGATTCACACGCATAAATAAAAAAAACGAGCTATAGTTTTTCAATTAGTAACAATGTGTAAGATTTAAATTAATTGTAATATAAAAAACTTATTTAAAGTGTTACCTATAATTTTCCTATAAGACTTAAAATATTCTTTGGTTTCATCTGAATTTATCGATATGAAAGTCTTCAAATTATTATTATATATTTATTAACTTAACGGAAGAAAGAAAATCGAGGTGGACGTTTTTTTTCAAAGATCATGTTTATGAGCTATTAAGTCGTTAATATTAATTTATAATTGACTTTCTTTAACATTGTTCTGTAATAAATACACATAAAAGTCACAAGTGCACATTAAACATTCCGAATTTGTAAACAGGTTTTATTGGGAGAAAAAGTTTTCCGGGAAAACTTTGAAAGTTAATTAAGAGTAAGTTAATTTAACTCGATTGATTTTTTTTAAACGTGGGCAACTTTCAAAGGAAATGCGGAAGATTTATATTCCAGCACGTAGCTGCCGTATATCACAATTTATTTCGTGGGTTTCCAACACTGACACAAGTTTTCCACATTGTACAAAGTTAAAACATATTCGATTCGATTGGTACAAGATGGCTACAAAGAACCAAAATCACCTCCTTTTTAAAGAATATTTTGCAGAAATAATGCACAGGCTGTGAGAGAAAGTTCCTAAAGTATATTAAATAATTAATTTTTTTAGAAAGTTAATTTTATAATTTTAAATACAACTTGTTAACTGAATTTTTCGAAGTTTAAAATTTAACCATTTTTGTTTGAAGTAGTGAAACTTTTACTTTTGTAAGATTTTTATCTTTTGTGTAAGAAGTTTTTAAAAATACTTTTTTCTCGAACAATCAAATTATTTAATTTAAAAAATGAAACAAACTAAACTTAAAAATAAACGACAACTAAAAATTATTACGGTTTGACTGACTTATAGTATTCCAAAAGCTGTGTTATGTATGATATTACTTTATAGTTTATTTAAAATTCTGCAAAATCGTTCTTTATCGTTGCGCCGCGTGTCGAATACGCTTATCTTGTGTTAAAGTGTCTTAAAATATCACAAGTTAATGCATAATTCAGCAGAATGAAATTACCATCAACCGCATTTTCAGTAAACTATCAAAATACTTTGATTATCAATAAAAGCTTGATGTTTATCCCATTTCTCTCACTTAATTATTATTCAATAAAATTTGTGCAGGCGTCAGTAAATTGGAAAAAATGTTTTATGAGAAACCTGTTTTCAGGCCGCACATTTATCTGTCGATAACCCTTCGATAAAAAAAACTCTCTTGAGACGGAAATAATTTCAAACTTTATTCACTTCGGTGCTATAACATAAGCGAATCAGATCTCCACTGTTGAAAATTTCAATTTGGAAGAGTTCATGCTATTGACGGTTCCTTGGAACTTAATCTGTTTGCATTATGTTAAGTTCTAAGCACACATTTAGATAGTAGGGTCGTTCAGCTTGAATTGTGCCCTACAGCTTGTTAAGAGGTTTACTCAAGGTTCTGCGGTAACTGCCTTTTATTGGAAGATGTGTTGTGATTCTAAACTCTTGATTAAAACGCTGAAAACAATGTTCACTTAACACTTAATAAAAGTACAAAAAGAAAATTTGATCACCCTGTATAACAAAATCAGATAAAAACTACATCAATCGATAGAGCAAAGTTTTCTTTACCAACGTGCAAAATTCTATTATTTTATTTCTAATAGAAAAGGTGATATTATAAATTTAAGTCAGGACAGGATTTGAAATCAATTAGATATTTTAAATAGAGGGTGACCCAGGAATGCGAGCTAGCTCCATAACTTTTTTTAAAAGTCATTGTTTCTGATTTTCGTAAATTTGAAATATGTTATAGAACGTGTAAAAATAAGTGACACGTATTTCATCGTTTTTTATTTTTCCAATGTATGTTGAAAAAACAGGGATGTACAAAATTAAGTACCTGGGAGCAAAAAGAATTTTTATCTAAAGAACAAATCAACATATTGAAACGATTTTTTTTTAAATAATATAATATAAATAGGTACATTACGGAAGTAATAATACATGAATTCTAAAAATTTGTTTTTAAGAAATAATTTAAAAATATATTCTAACAAAAAAAATAAACAATTACGCAGTTTTTGAAATTCTTAAAAAAATATGTAAAAACTCTCACATTTTTACTATGTCTGAAAAAGCATTTTTTTTGAGAGCGCTGCATAGTGCATGTTCTCATAAGATCACCTGAAAGTAGCGTTTCCTTGGAAATTAAATAGAAAACACATAATTTCCAATAATTTATTAACATTTAAAAAAATATCAATAATAAAAAACAAATTCTTGGGATGAGTAAATATTTCACATATTACGTTTGGTTATACAGGGTGTGTCAAAATTCCCGGACCAACGTGACATGCCATGTAAGGTAAGACACATGAAAAAAATCTGTCAAAAATTTTACATTTATTTATTAAAAATTGACATTTTTTATGTCTATTTAATGACATCGATGATCTTGTATATGTTTTTTTTTATAATTATTTAATAAAGGTTCGATAATTTTGCCAATAAAAGCCACGAATAACATTAGACCGAGTTACAAATTACAATACAGCTTCCTTGTTTCCTCTTCTAATAGCCTGTAGCAAAAAAAACACACAAAAACGGAAACAAATAGAGCCRAAGTGCAAAATTTAAACACTCATAACTTCGAAATTTTTTTAGATAGATTTGTTTTACATTTTTTACATGCTCCTGGTATGTTACCTTACATGGCATGTTACGTTGGTCCGGGAATTTTGACACACCCTGTGTGAAAGACTGCGATTTTTGAAAGACTGCGATTTTTTAAATGATCGTTTTAGTCGAGCAAAGCTCATAAAAAGTACTCGAGATCTACATACTTTTATTTTAATATCAGAAAATAGAATAAAAAAAAATAGAGAGTACTCTTTCTCAACCGAGGAATTTGTATTTATTATTGATATTTTTTGAAAAATAAATGTTATTGGAAAATTGAAAACTCAGTGTTTTCTATACAACAATTTATTAGTGACAGTAATTAAATTAATTAAACAAATTTTTCTATTTAATTTCCAAGAAAACGCTACTTTTAGACGATCTTAGGGGATAACGCACTATGCGGCGCTCTCAAACAAAATTTTTTTTTAGCCATTTTTAAAACGTCCGTCTTGAAAGTTATGTGAAGACATAAAAATATGAAAGTTTTTACATAAATTTTAAGTGAATTTTAAGAATTTTAAAAACCTACGTACTTAATTGTTAATTTTTTTGTTTAAACAATATATTTTTAAATTATTTGTTAATAACAAATTTTTAGAATACATGTATTATCACGTCCGTAGTGTACCTACTTATATCTATTATTTAAAAAAAAAATCGTTCAATATGTTTATTTGCTCTTTAGAAAAAAATTCTTTTTGTTACGAGGTACTTAATTTTGTACGTCCCTGTTTTTTCAACATACATTGAAATAATAAAAGACGGTGAAATACGTGTCACTTATTTTTAGACGTTCTATAACATATCTCAAATTTACAAAAATCAGAAACAATAAGTTTTAAAAGTGATCGTTTTGGCATGGAATTACTCTTTTGCAGAATGAAAAATGTTGATGTTTTTTTTTTTTTTTAAATAGAATCGAGTATGCCGATGTTGTAAAATTTGACACATCAATACAATTCTGAAAAGAATATGTTTCAACAAAATGAAATTGTAATAGAAACAGAAGTAAATCACAAAGGAAACAATGTAAAAATTTTGAGAAAAGTCTGCTTATAGAAAATGCTCAAATAAAGCACCATGTTTTACACAAGTTGCTAGTCTTCTAATAAATGTATAATGTAAATAAATAAAGTGAAGGCTTCCGTCAAATTTTATGACAGCGGCCTACTAGATTCCGGTTTTTTTTCGAAAAAAAATCAACATTTTTTATTTTGCAAAAATCTCACAAATTTTACAAAATGGATTCTACAAACTCTATATTGGCAAAAAGCTCATATACAACGATGTAATGAAGTATAGGGTATTGAATTTGAAAAAGTCGAGTTACTTCCATTCGTAATTTGTCATTTTTAAAAAATTGTAGTAGGTGGAGGAACATCGACTCAGGGTTTGCCTTTATACCAGAAAATACGCTAACGACTGTGAAAAAGTTAGTTAAGTTATCTTGAATGGTTCTTAAGTTAGAAATTTTTCTGTGAGACTACCTATGCACGACGCAGTTTTGACACATAAATTTACATAAGTTAAAAACTATTGGAGGTAAGTCTAAAAAACGGGATGCGTTATATCGACAATTGAGTGGCGAATCTAAAACGGTAACAAAAATTGTGAGTTTTCATTAAAAAAAAATAGAACTTAGTTGTGTATCTTATTTTAGGACATCCTGTATTAAATATATTTTTTTAAATGTTTCATTATCGGATCTACCATAAAAAAAATCAAGTCAATAGTTTGGGTAGAAAAAAAGTTATAGAGCTTGCACGCACCCCTGGGTCACACTGTATGTATTAGTTTTAGCTGATACAGACTTGAGTATAAAATAAACCAAAAAATTGATTTATTTTATTTCATGACCTTGCATGCTTAATATAATTTGATCACTAATAAATAAAGTAAAACAACAAATTTATTTACATACAAAAAATAATTTATTACAAAATAAATAGAAAAGTATAAACAAATAATAAATAAATATAAATACTTATGATATTTTAAACAAGTACCTCTTTTTTGGAATGAGGAATTTTGACATGGTTTTTAAACAACATTTTCTCTAGCACAATAACAGGAGATTCAAAGATGAGTGTCCAGACTATTGCAATAGCAAGCGAAAAGATCAAGTCGCCCCAAAACTTATGAAACTGTAAAAAGCAAAGTTAGTTTTTATTCTAAATTTAAGAAATAATCTTACCGCGTAGTAATCGCTGAAATGCAGCGATGATCTTGTTGTAAAATTTGTCATAAAAATAAATGAATAGTGCACTAAATATATACTGTATGATAATCTCGATAGTATTTGAAAAATGGGTATCGAAAGGAATTTGTTAATGGGGCCACCGTAATCCATAACACATCCAAATATCACCCAACAGATTGCTACGGACCATGTGGGTCGCATCAAAGCAATGTAGAATGAATTGGCTAATCTGTCGTACTCTGTAAATTGAAGAGTATGTCCTCCGTATACACAAACCGCCATTAAAACAAAGGAAGACAACCATGCTAGCAATACCAACATCTGGAAATATAAATTAAATAAAGTATTATTAAGAATACGAATACAAATAAACTTAAGTTAAAAGACAAAAACAGTTGTTTCGAAATCGTTCGTACAGTAAACGCAATAGTCTGTAAAGTTGTACTTTTTCGGCCTAATACGTCATTAAATCGTCTGTAAATGTTGTGTATGTTAGTAAATTAAATTTTAGGATTAAAAAATTTAAAATGATTTCTATGTATACAGGGAATTTTTTTAATAATGTGAAAAATTGCAACCACATATTCTATATCATAAAATAATATTAAAAAATAAAAAAAAATATCTAGGGACGTGCTCGTACGCAAACCATTGGTAAAAGTAAAAACATAGTAATTGTCGGAAAATAAACGCTTTTGATGGCTCACAAATGGATTTTAATTTTTATTATGAAAATTTATCACCCTCTATATCTGTAACAAAGCTTTGTGGGACGTTTATTTGACACATTAGTGTTATTTTTTGTTGTAGAATATTTGGTTGCAATTCTCGCATTAATCAAAACTATTTTTTTTTGTCCAGTGTAATAGAGCAAAAATTATTGCTTGTATTTACCTTATTAATTTTAATCTTTTTTCCCGATGTTTTTAATTGAGAAATCACATAACCAAGCATCAATCCCATTAAATACGGGGTCATTCTGGTGTGAGTGGGCATGTAATAATACTTCATGTAGTCGCTAAGGTTTCCACTAATATTTCCAGTCATTTGTCCATTAAGTTTGAAAAACCATCCGATTAGAAAACTACTTATAATCGACAGAACAGACAATATTGATGAAGTAATAAAACCCCAAGTTGGCCATTGGCGTATCAAAACTAGGAGTAAAGGTGACACTAGAAATAATTGCATGTCCAC
The DNA here is from genome assembly GCF_015345945.1 of Tribolium madens. NCBI lineage: Eukaryota > Metazoa > Arthropoda > Insecta > Coleoptera > Tenebrionidae > Tribolium > Tribolium madens. The sequence continues at coordinate 16,326,897 of NW_025400983.1, read as the reverse complement.
TGAAAGGTACCAACTTTGAGGAATACACTAAAAATTGGAAAATTAATGTTTTTACAACAAATTTCAGTTACTTACTATTCCGTTGGGGTTGTTGTAATTTTGGATATATAGTAAAGTAGACCACCAGTAATCCTTACAAGCTTTGGATAGAAATAAGTCGGTGTTTTCCCAAACAGGTCCGGAACCAAAATAATTAAAAAGAGCCGCATGTGCTAGTAGCATTGCAGCTAGAGAGGGTGTCAGTCTTAGGAAACGGTGCAGATAGTATAAAGGAACATTGAATTTTGTCCCTTTGTTCATAGATGCTTCAAAAGTATACATTGTTAAAAATCCACCAATTACTAAAAATGTGTCGACCGAAACGGTTGCTCCAGAAATGTATTGGCTGTAAGTCGAATCGAGCCACTGCAAAAATTTAATTAATACAAAATTTATGAAAAAAAAGTGATAAAAAAATTGTAAAAAAAATATTTTGCATATTTAACTCTTTTGTGAGTGTTGGTAGCTTTTGAATTGGTGTTATGTTGGTGACACTTGCGTTGGAAAGAAATTGCTTTCAGTAAACTTACCAATTTATCAAATTTTTGGTGGCGGAAATAAAACGTCTTTATGAATAACATTGTTACGTGATCTGATGCAAAATTTCCAAAATTATTTTTTTTTCTTTAAAAACCGCAAAATGGAAAAAACACTATAAAACACTTGTTTCAAAAGACAATTCAAGCAATCGTTTGTTCCTCAACTCTACGTTGCGCGGCTCGTTTTGGAATTGGAACTTGTTAAAATGCTCTGCGACTAGTAATTTTCCAAACACCAACAATTTTAAGCGTGTTTGGGCCTTGATTTTGGAATGATTTAGAGTAGAATGAAGTTGACAAAATCATTCTCAGAACTGACTCTAGATTTGTGTCATTCGAGAGATAATTGAAAGCAGATACGACCGTTTTTTGAGTTTRGYCGCAAAATACGTTTAAAATACGGACGTAAAATTACAAACAGTACGACGCGATCGGTTAAAATGCTCTACGACGAGCTAGTTTCAAGTTATTGAAAGTACATATTTTGTAACAATGTTACATGTAAAATTATTCTAAATTTGATACGCAAACCGATTTGACACAGCATTTTACAGTTTTTAAGTTAAAATTTTATATTTTACATTAAATAATTGGTAATAATCACTTTTCCTAAAATAGTAATAAATTAAACATTCTAACGTGATTCTAACGTCAAAAATGTGTAAGAAGCAATTTCAAATTTTGAAAAAACTTAACTAAAAAAGTTAAGTAGGACGGTTCTAAGCGATTGTAGGAAAAAAATTATTTATAACATTTGCAGGAAAACGATTCCAAAACTCATGCAAGTGCTAAAATTTGCTGCACTTATTTTGGTAACTCTTGCTTCCATTTTAAAATTGCTGTCTTTTCGCACTGTTGAAATTATTTTTTTGTAAAAACATCAGACTTCTAGTAAACTACATACTACAATCAAAAAGTTTTTAACTATACGTATGTAAAATATTCCGGAAACTTATTTGGATAGTTTTATCTATGAATTCCACTACACTCGTAGTGACTACTTACGTTATAAACATCCAGATAGTTGTCCAAAGGAACAAAAACGTAAGCCATGTAAACATGTCCCAACACCACCCATAACGTACTTAGTGCCTTGATACCATTTAGACATGGCAATTCTTGACCACTACCCAAATGAAATAATTTTTTTCCATTTGTGTAAAATGAAAATGCTGTTGTAATTGGGTGGAGAGCAGCTGTAAAGTATAAGTGTTTTATTTGTGTGAAGATTACACAAAAGTACTTACTTTTTTTTGTGTACTGTACAAATATATCATAAATAGTAGAAGTAATAGTGATTAAACCAATTATCGCAAAGATGACTCTAAAATATAAACACAATTTTAGATTTTCTACACATTCCAAAATTCTTTACTTACATCGCTGTTATAGCTAAAGTATCCAAAGAAGGTCCTGAATCTTTTGTCAAACACAATTCGTCGTCAAATGTTAAAAAATTGTCAAAGATTTTATTTAAATCTTGAGCAGTGCAAGAATTTAACACACAGAAGAGTGCTTCTACATTCTAAAATAAATCTAAAGTTATATTTGCATTAATATGTTATTTCTTACAATTTCTCCACTATTATTAAATGTTATGGGCACATAAGTTTTACAGAATTTAGTTTCAACATCTTTTATACTGAAACATTCATCGTAATTGCCCATTGGTCGAAAATTTCCTTTTGCTACACCAGATGGTATTTTTGAGCTAGCATCGATTACTAGAAAAAAATAATTATATAATTTTTTTAATTTAGTGCTAAATCACTTACATAGCAGAAGCAGGTATGGTGATTCTATTACGCGAAACACATCTTTTTGACATTCTGGTGATAATGTTTGATTTATTTCTGGGGTAATTGATTCGAATATATTCTGATAAGGCACTTCGTTGCTATTACTGTTTTTAATGAATAATACCAGAATTGTTGTAATAAAACCACTCAGTTTACTATACTTCATTTTTCACTATATTCAACTTTTTGACTCTCTTTCAAATAAACAGTCACTTGGGTGAATTATATTTATATTGTAGATAAAAAATTATCAAATATTACACGAAATGAACTTTTGATACAATAAGGAGATTCTAGGTTATTAAAAGTATTTGTCATTGTTTTTGATTTTATCTTGTTCCTCTATTCGAAAAATACTCTTAAAACCGATTTTGTGTAATTTAATACACGATGAATTAAATCGGACAATCACTAGATAAATTTTTTGAAATACTAGATTATTTAAAAATTTGAAACAATAGCATTCAAACCTAAAATTTTCTTGGTCTACATGCTTTAACTTGATCTAGAATCTAAATTACTTAAAAAAGAAAAGTAAAATTTTGCGCACTGGTAAAGAAACTTTTGCTTTTTCATTAGATGTGATTTTTACGTGTTTTATTTTTTATATAAGGCGTTTTAACAAGTATTGACAAATTGTGTAACTTTCATAAAATTAAAAAATATTATATTTAGATTGGAATAGACGAAGAAATAAGTACAAGTTGTATTTTATATAAAAAGCAGATCAAGTTAAATAAGAAAATCTCCACCATATGCGTTGTAGAAATTTCTAAATTATAGATAATGTATGTATTTAGTACTTGTGTAAAATTCCACTTATGATTTGTAAACAGTTTTAAATAGTGATTTTTAATCAAAAAAAAATAATCGTACAATCTAGAAAAATTGTGGCATTGATAACGTTTGCATTGATTTACCAATAGCATTTAGGTATTTCTAGAACTCGATTTTATTTAAAACTTTAAACAAACATATTTTGTGGTGAGTTTCCGTTTAATTTAAATTCCATATTGTGGAATTGTTATTTCAATCTAAACAACTTTGTTTCATGGAGATTTGAGATAGCAGATTCATCTTCGATTCAATTCCCAAGTCGCTTCAATTGCATAATTAAGCCATCGATTCCTCAATAATAGGGAGTGAAACACAATTCACAAGRCATTCTAATGCGAAAACACCTTAAAAGCCACACAATCAATCTCTTTCCAACAATAGGTGTTGCACCCCTTATCTTCACGAGAAAGATGCGATAACGAGAAAATCGGATTTCGTTATTCACGATTCGAAGCAAAAATGATTCAGAGCAAGTTTTACACATTTTAATGGACAAATTATTTGATATAAAAAGTGAAATGTGAAAATGTTTTAGGAAATATACAAAACAAACAAAAAATATGAAACCAAGCAAATTTAAGTTTTTCCTTTAATAAGAACTAACTATTGGTAAAAGTGCTAAAGAAAACTGTTTTGAAAATAAACGTTTGTTTACTTTCGAATTATTTAATTTTATTTTCAATTCTTACATCATAATTTTTGTAACCAGTTAAATCTCCGAACGGAGAAAAATTTACTCCGAAACCAAAAGGCTACATAACCTAGCATTTTATTTTTTTTACTTTTCTTTCATGTTTTGCTACCAAAAATTCGAGTAATTGGTAAGAATAAATAAAGCAATTTACTTCTAACGGCATTGCCACCAACATTAAAAACACTAGACTATTAATAATGCACTTCGAGAGGCTGTTTACGCATCCAAACAAGTTTTTTAATAGCTTTATTAATGGCGCAAAATAGAAAATTTATTTATTACTCACAAAACGGTCACATTTATCAATTATCAATTATTTTTTCAAAAGTAAGCATTGCGTGGTTTCATACTTTTTGTTCACCCGGTATGTATTTGAATTAGCATCCGGAATTATTCAAAAAACAAGGGAATTTGTTTTTGCTTTATTATACATACATACATGTAGCCAAATTGTTTATTGACTAAAATGGTTTAAACATATAATAGCCATCAAATTTAATAAAATTATTGATTATTTAAATACAAATTTTTGCAGACATTATCAAAAAGTTACCAAATTATTATTTGTTTTTAGATATTGGTTAAAGCTTTACCGAGTTATTGACATTGTTTTACATTTTTTTATTACAGGCTTTGACGTAGATTKTGAAGCACCTACTCATTTAATTACAATACTTACTTTTTTTACGCAACTACGGAGGTAATTTTATCATCAAAGGCAAAAATGGCGATCATTTCATTATCTTAAAGTTCAGACACAATTAATTGATTACTAATGTTTGTTTTTATTTTCAACTGATTTTGCCGAATGTTGATCAGTTTTGCAAAATTTCAATATAAAAATTTACTCTTTATTTATAACAGCTTTACAATGAGAAACATTGCTTTAGTGTATACAGGGTGCGCCAGAACTCGCACCCCAGAGAAAAATGCCATATAAGGTAAGATACCAGGAACATGGACAAAAATGTTAAACAAATGTCAAAATAAAATATCTATAAAAATTTCGAAGTTATGAGGGTTTAAAGTTTGCACTTGGACTCTATTTATTTCTGTTGGAAAAATAATTTTCCAAGATTTTTTGCTATAGGCTATTAAAAGAGGAAACAAGGAAGCTGTATCCTAAATTGTAACTCTGTTCAATGTTATTTGTGGCTTTTATGGCAAAATTTTTGTCCCTTTACTAAATAATTATAAAAAAACATAACAAGATCATCACTATCCTTAAATACATATAAAAAAATGTCAAATGTCAAAAAATAAATGTCAAAATTTTTTGACAGAATTTTTTTGTTTTATAAAAAATAAAAATTTTCAAATTTTTCTTTTGTTTTTGAGTTCTAGAAAAATTTTAATTTTTTTAAATAGCAATCTATTATAAAACCATTTTTCTCACGAAGCTTATGGTCTAAGGATTACAACTATCTACTTTATATTTAATTAAAAAAAAGGTTTTACATACATTGCAATTTTCACAAAAAAAATCGCATAACTCAAACACAAAACAAAATTTCGTTTTCAAAATTTGATTACATTTTTCATATTACTTTAATTTATATTAATTTATTAATTGTCATTTTCTGGAGGCAATTGATTAAAAAAACACGCTTGATTCCACACATTATACACCCTGTATATTAAGGATTATTCTTAGTGTCAATTGTTTTCGCATTTGCAGTTATTTGTATGTATAGCAAAACAATAGTCTTTGTTTTATTACAAAATTGATGCTGATTTCAGCAACAATTGTTTTTATGTATGGGTCGGGTRTCGCAGRTCACTTTAACAAGGTTTCTGTYTGTSATTTTTGTTATTTTTAATTCTTCTACTTGTAGTACTAAACTTTTACTATGTAGTCACGCCAGCTGTAAATGTATTAATAATTCGACTTAATGGATTTGAGTAGTTTCAATTGATCGGAAATTTCTCTTTGTTTCAGATCTCTCATACTTTTAAAACACTGTCTATAAAATTTTTATACTCTCGTCTGAAGTCTACATTGTTAATAACCAGGAAGAATGACTGCATGGTTTTTACAGTGCACTACTATTAGTTATTTCTTATAATTTTTGATTATGAAACTTCATGGTCCCAATAATCTTTAATTAAAAAATAATAATAACAGTGGCGACGATATAAAGTAAAATTTAGTGCTGCAAAATATTGCTAATCTCTATTGTGAGGGGCTTTCAAAAATTTTTATTTCAAATCTGGATAATACAGCGTGTTTCAAAATTCACGCCTCATAGAAAAGTAAGATACATGGAAAAATGTTTTTGACATTTATTTATTTTTTGCAATTTGACATTTTTTATGTCTATTTAATAATACTGATGACCTTGTATATGTTTTTTTATAATTATTTAGCGAAGGTACAAAAATTTTGTTAATAAAAGCCACAAATAACGTTAAAGATAGTTACAATTTAGGACATAGCTTCTTTGTTTTCCCTTCTAATTTCCAACAGAAATAAATAGAGTCACGACCGTATACGAAAGTAACTGTTTCCATACAGCGAATTACCTACGAAAGTTGACTTTATCGAATTCTCTTAACGACACGTGTGCCGATATGAAAATAACGTAACAGAGGTTGTAGATCTCTAGGCGCGTCTGGCGAGTTCAGCGTGATTGTTGGCATATGCATTTTTTTAACATTCATTTACTTCATCGTTTAAAATTGACGCAAAGTTCTGCTAATTCAAACCATCGAGTATTTATTACTGCCGATGTTAGATCTTTAACAGAAACATTAAATCGTTCTATTAAAAATAGTGTGATTTTTTTTGTCGTGGTATTACGGGGGTTGTGGAAAAAATAGTATACGTAACTCGCTGAAAAGTGTCTAACGCACTCAGCTAATGTCTCGTAAATATAAGACCCACATATCCGTTATTTGTCACCACTTTCCGTGAATACTATTTCATGTTCCTGATATCTTACCTTACGGCATTTTTCTCTGTTTAAATACTTGTTTGCAAAATTGTGTTGTGAAACGAGTTTTATAAGAAGTATTTTGTCGCACGCACGGGTTTAGGACGCGACGAGCGCAGCGAGGAGTGTGATAAAGAAGTAAGTGCGACAAAGTGCCTTATAAACGATATATCATACAATATTTTTTTCTACTTTGCAATTTTTTTTGAACAAAAAACAACATGACAACATTGCGCGGTAGCTAGGTGGCTGTGAAATAAATTAATTTGAAACGTCATTATTTTATTCGTAAAAATGAATTCCAAAGGTGTCGAAAACGTTTTGCAATGTACATCTCTAAAAATATGGATCTTAAGGTAGGTAAGGTAGGACGGTTATAAAATAATAGAAAAATAATTTTCGTCACCTGTCTTCGATCTGCTTAAAAATTAATTTATGTGTACAAAGTGTGTTAGAACTCGCGCGCCAGAGAAAAATGTCATGTAAGGTAAGATACCAGGAACATGGAAAAAATATTATACACGACATTCGGATGGCATTTTAAAGTAAATAAATTACTGAGTTTTTATATTTGTAGCTATTGAAAATGAATACATATTCAAAATAGATACAGGTCATGCAAAACATTAAAATAAAACTAGACCAAACCTAATAGTAATTGTTAATTTGGTTTGCGTCCATATGCTTGCGTTATTATTTGATATGGATGTGTTCTGTGAACTGTGGTTTGATGATGTAACCTGTTCGCGTTTCAAATTCACCGTGATGTGAATCATAGTATGTATGAATAAAGTGGAACAAGTACTAGAGATGTACAGTGTTCCAGAAATTGATTAGTAATCGCATTATGTACTTGAAACTTGAATCAAAGTATGTAATGTTTTTCTATTTGTGATAAAGTTTGTTACTTTTGTTTAAATCGTGAAGTTTATTGTTTTTATTTTTAGCGTACTTAGTTCTTTCAGTTGATTGTATGTAGTAAGAAAGCGTTGCTACTTTTTAGACAATTAGCGTTAATACATATCATATAAGCTAAAAGCAAAAAATAATTATAGTTATATTCAAACAAAGGAATTGAAGTTTTTATTTTTAATTTAGGAAAAAAAGACGGATTGTATTAGAGGAAATGATGATTTATTCTGCGACACTGTCAAAATTTACGGTTTTTCTCCCATGTAAGGAAGTTTTGCCAACTGTTTGTCATTTCTCAATACGAAACGTCAAATTATTGTTAACAGATTTAAAGCAATTTTAAGCCTTTTTGAGTCTAATTCGAAGAATAAAATATTTAACTCGTCTTCGTGTAAATCAAATACTTTATTCCATCTCGTGGATGATAAAACACTCGTTAACACTCGTGGTTTAATAAAAATTAAATAAAGCGTCCGATTTACACTCAAATTCGTCGAATAATTAATATTATACAACAAATGAATTAAACGTAGGTACGTTTATTTACGAAAAGACGTTGAACTTACGAGCACGTAGTGCGTGTGAGATTATATCTTTCACGTGGCGTAAAAGTTTTTATTCAATTTTGACGATATTTTGAACAAAAAATATAATAATATTTAAATCACACTATTCAGTCTAGAACAATCATGTAGACTGCGTAAAACATTTTTATGACAAAGTGATTACATCCAAATTTGTGACACTTGTGCGAAAAATAGCTGAAATCGTAGAAGATCAAGACAAAAAGGGAGTTTTTGTATCCCCGGAAAAAAACTTTTTTTTAATTCACTAGTGAATCATTGCCTGCTTATGATGGTTGTTATGGAGTTAATAAAGTTACTTTAAACTGTCAAAATTGAATAAATAATTATTTTATCCTTCAGTGTTTCTAAAAAAACTAACTTTTTATGCCTTTACTTAATGGTTTATCGCTAAAAAATTTGTCTGACTGTTTTTTTATTATTTTCTTCTTGGAAAATGTTAATGTGTTACTTCATTTTTATAAACAATAACTGTCGATTTAAACTAAACTTTAATTAAAATTCAAAAAAAGTTGCGTTTACTCTATATGATAGTCTAGTTTAATTAAAAACTAAAACCAACTAAAAAACCTAAATCTTCTTTAAAACCCAACTTTTTCGCACTTTTGAAAGTACAGTCTTTAATTTATTTAATGGCATAGTAATTTAGTGTAGTAATAAAGTTATTGAACGGCATACAGTGTAATTACCCCAAGCCATATAACTTCCAACAGAATATTATTATTGCTTCTATACCGATAAATTTAATCTATTGGTAAAGGTATGTTACTAGGTTTATAATAATATTGTGTACATTTTAAGTTAGTTGACGTTTTTGTGAATACCTGTTTTGTCTRTACCTGACTATTTATTTGCATGCATTGAGAATTTAAATCTAACGGTTATTTATTTAAATTTGGCGTCATAGTTGGCGGTGATGTGTGTTGCGAACTGWCCACAATTTTTAGTACGCCCGGCGATGTGTCAAATGTCAGATTATAGCTTTCAATACAATGATTCGTTCACAATCAAACTTTCATGGATATCTGTGACGCCCAATCTACAAAAACACTCGTTTCTTTTTGAATTTCTGGTGGGAGTAGTGTGAATCAAGAACACGATATGACATCCTCCGTCTGTTTAGGACATTTGACAGCTTCTGACATTTTGGTACTAAAGTCAAAAATTAAAGCTTTTCCCTAGGATTAGGATTTTTATAGGGCTTGAATTACGTTGATGATATAAAGGGTATAAATCTTAGCCTCAAAACAATCTACAAATGACCTACTTGACGGTAAGACATACTTTTGACGTACGTCTTAGTTCTGAAGCTAATCGCATTTGTTAAAGTGAGATAAATAGCGTGATAAATACGCAAATACGAGAGAAACCAACATGGCTGTTTACAAATGTTAAAAGAAGATAGCTATCTGATACGTTTTTCAAATTATTAATTGATCTACACGCATATAATTTAAAAACGAACTTTGCTTGTGTATATCCCAACTCAAAATTATATTTTGTTAACTTGGTTACATACATATTATTTTTTACACTATTGAATAACACAAATTTTGTGTTTATAAATACATGTCATATTGCGTCTAATTGTAGAAGAAAACGTCTAGAGCAGAAGACAACAAGTAAGGATGTAATATTGTTATAATATAATAAATAAAACGCTGTAATTAATTATTTAAAAGTGACTTTATTTGTATGTGTCCCTGAAATAACACTGTTAATATTAATACCAAGTTGAGTGAAACTTACATTTTTCAAACAGCAATTTTTCTATTGTAATCATTGGAGATTCAAATGTTAAACAAAGAATTATAGCTAAAGCAATACTACACATAAAATCGCCCCAAAAATTAAAAAACTGTAAATCAAAATATTAGATTAAGTTTAGTGTTATAAAATCGATACTTCACCGTATAGAAATGTGTCAAGCTAATTTCAGTCTTGTAAGAACTAGTTCTGAGAATGATAAACGCATAGTGAACTAGATATATGGAATAGGAAATTTTCGACAAAAACTGGAATATGGAAGCTGACAAGAAGTTATTAACAGGTCCTGGAAACTGCAAAGTAACTACCATTTACATAGAAATGGCCTTAATTATCTTGCCTCCGTATCCTGAGACACATAAAAAAATTATGCCACTAATGGCCAAAGCCCAAGCTGGTCGATTGAAGGCGATGTAAAGAGAATGAGACCATCTATTGTAAGGGGCTAGCATTGTGTCGTGTCCTGCATAAACGCACGCCAAACCACCGACTAGACACAACGACCAAAGTAGCAAAATCATAATCTGCGGAAAAAAATTATAATTATATAATTGTTTTCATTAAATGTGGAGTGTTCCATTATGCAAAAAAATTCTCTGAAATTTATTTTGCATATACATTCTTTAAAGCTGAGGAAAAATTAATTTTGTTCTTTAAGATTTTATGTCACTCTTTCTTAGGGGAGAGTGGGTGAATTTGCGCACCTAAGGAAATTTTACTTCAACTTTGAGAGTTTAAAAAACTTTTATTTGTGTCTTTGGCTATTGATATATATGTTAGCTACAAAATGCGCGACGTTATGAGGCTTATGGAAAATGCTGTAGTACAGAAAAGAAATTTGAAAAAACAATAATTTAAACGTAGAAGTGCATACAGTATGATTCAGWAGTCCTGGACCATTTCTTGAATTTTTTTTTACAAGATATGGTTCAGAAATAGTTCAGATGATGTATTCCTAAATTTAGTTAGCGGAAACGGCAGAGCTTCCAACATTAAGCAGGTTGTTGAAAAAATCAACAATTTGTGTCTTATATAGTATACAAACCATTTAACAAACTAGTAAATTCAGTAATAAATTAAATCTGACAACATTGGAAACAAAAAAGATAATGTGCTAAATGGTTATGTGGAAATAGTTAGTTCTGTCAGTTTTGTTTTTTTTCAGAAACCAAAGCTTGAAGAAAAATCTGTGTTTGATCACCATTCGAGAGCTGGTCCAACACTTTTGAAACAACCTGTATATAAAAATAATAAATTTAACAATAATTACTTTTTTGTTTTTACAACATATTCCAAAAATATGAAACCAAAAAAAGCAAAAGAATATAAAAATTAAAACAAACAAAATTAAATAAAGTCAAAATACCTAATAGAAAACAAAGTTTACATTTTCTGCCATTTCCTTTGTAGCACTATGTAAATAGATGTTCTGAAATTGTAATGACAAAAATAAAACACAAAATTGTCTATAAGTTTAAGCATAGTTGGGCAGACATTTTTATAACAATCTATTAATTTAAGGTATGTGTAAATATTTTAACAGGTGATAGTAGAGCTCAAAAGAAGTCAAAATAACGCAACGTGGCTTATTCGAATGTTTATAGTTTTTTAGATACAGTAAGTTTTCTTTGTGGAATAAATTTAAATTTTTTAAGCCAGCTTAAAACTTCACCAACTCAAATTGTAAACAAGTATGATCTCTGAGGGTAGCTCTTCAAAATCTATTACATTGCTTTAAAGAATTTGGGTAAAAATTAGCAAAATAGGCACATGGAAATGTGTCCTCATAAAAAAAAACATGCAGGTAAAAATATTGGATCAATTTTTTTGTTGAAGATATCACCCAATTTCATTACCTCAATTGTTACTAATTACTAGCAATGTAAATTTTGGGATAAAGTACTCAAAAAGTTCAAGCTTAGTTTATACTGCATTTTTTGACAATTTTTCTGACGCCAAAATAGAGGTTGCACCTTCTTTATCTTAGAAACTATAAACATTCTTATAAAGCAAATTTAGTTATTATTTTAGTTAGTTATTTTGACTTTGACTATGACTCGTTCAAATATTTGCTCATACCTAGTATAAATATAACACGGTAGAACAAAAAAAAATTGTCACTTTTTTTTTATTTAAATAGGATTTTTTTTTATCAAAACAATTAAAAAAATATTACGAGTAAGAGATCGATAAATCTCATTATTTATAAAAATATTTATTAATACTGACTCTCACCTTTTTAAATTTAATTCTCAGTTCTCCACTATTAATTTTAAAAACAAAATAACCCATAATCATGCCCATTACATATGGTCCAAACCGCCCATAGGTTTGCTCATAGTAAAAAAACATATAATTTAATGTATCATTTCTAAAACAAATAAAAACGTCGTAGTTTTGAATTATTATTTTCTTCCCTACAGATAATAAAGTTACGATTTATTTTCTTGTTTTTAATTAATAATAACTTAATAAAACTTTATTCCTTCAGGAATAAAAAGTGAAACACCGATTTCTACACTTTATACAGAATTAAATAAATTGAATCTTTTGCGTATTTTTTGACAAAAACAATCTCTTTGATTTTTACTCTTAAAAATTGCAGTTTAATAAACTGAATATTTTGACAAGTTATTTGACAAATTTATTATTTTATTAAGTTATTATTAATTTAGTCTGTTGGGAAGAAAGTTTTGTATGCATCTCTGGAATAAACATCTTTAATTTTATGAATAAAAATGCCCTCGGCTTCTATGTGTCGCCTCTAGCATTACCTACATACTTGAACTTACATACTTAGATTACAAGAGTTGTTTATTCCATTGATACTTAAATAATTATTAACTTACTTATTTCCAATCATAAACGCAGAAAACTGTTTGTTAAAAGCAACTCCAAAAGGTATGACAATGCCAGCAATTGTGAGAATTAACAGTCCAACTAAAGTCCATTTTGGCTTTCTTTTTAAGGCAAGGAGAACAAGTGGTGATAAAATAAAAAGTTGCAAATCAATAGATAAATACCATGACTGTGGTACACACTAAAATTAACTAAATGTTTAAAAAAATGTCAACCTAAACTAATAATAATAAATCTACTGCTTGTTCGTCGTGTACGTAGTTTTGAATGTATAACAAAGCTGCCCACCAGTGTTTTCTGCAAGGTGTTACTAAGTGTTCATCAAATGAATTCCACTGAGGACCGTCTCCTAAATATTTCAATGTTGTTGCATGGATTAAAACTACAACTGCTAAGGCAGGAGTTAACCTGAAATGTTGGGATTTATTGATTTGCACAGAGTAGGAAAGTTATTCTGTTTAGCAACTGCAAGAGATTCTATAGAAAAATGATGATATTATTAAAAAAACATGCAGGTTGTTTTTACGAAATTGTTAAGTTTACTTTAAAATGTTAAAAGAATACAGAAAACATTTTTTTTACGAAAACATGTATTTTTTCAGAAATTTTTACACAAAATCGAAGGCAGCAGGAAAAATTTCTTACTTTTGCAAAGAAGAAAGTACAGAATTTAAAGCTGTAAGAATTTTTTATGTTATGCATTTGTAAAAATTAAAAAATAAAGAAGTTTGTTAAAGTTGAATTAAGTACTTAAAAAATTTTAATGGAACACCTTACTTATTGCTTTTGCATCTAATAGACTGTTAAATTGTCTATCTAAAAATAAAAACTTATAAATGCCTAAAATTGATAAATAAAGAGATATTGAACATTCAATATTCATTGTACAGGGAGCTGCATTTTGGATGTTCGAATAGGGAATCTCCGAAACTAAGTGGTTTAGCCAAAAACGAGTAATACATTCTGGGGCTAATTTTTTGAGAAAATAATATTGGTTAAAACCGCATTCCCGCTATCGTCTTTTGTTTTCGACTTATAGGCAAAAATTGACATTTTAGCGAAATCTAAAAAAATTCATATTTTCGTTATTATAGAAGACACAGATTTGAAATAAAGACATTATACTGGCACTTTTTTACGTAGAATTTAATAATGTAGTTAACAATTTTTTTTAGTTGTTTGTTTAGCCGTAATAAAATAAACTTGTATTTTTTTAAATGGGAATCATAGATGGCTATGTCATTTTTAAAAAGCTTGTTTTTTTCTTATCTAAAAAAATATATATTTGTAACAAATTATTATAATACATTTTTCGCAAAAAATTATCTTTGATTTTTGTTCGCAGCTGGCCATGAAAAAATGTTGCATCTTCAACCAAAAGGATTTAAACTATATTATTCAACCAGTATCACTAATGAAAGAGTTTTCTAAGTACTAAGTAATGAAAAAAATGCAAAATAAATCGTAAATCAACTTATTGGCGACTAATAACATTTCTTTGTTTTTAAACAAGCTATCCTTACCATTGCAACTTCTAGTGATACATAGAGTGTTGTAAAAAAAAGCCGCTTTAATTCTTCAATAAAATATATTTTATATGACACAAAAATGACGATATGGCTATTCAAGTACTCAAATTCCGTCTAAGTGGAACGTTTTCCTACCTCCATTAGATCATCAAAAAAATGTTTTTTGTAATTGTGTTGACTGTTGACACATTTGTTTTTCCTATTTTTTGATTTTTTAAAAATATGTAATAATTTTGTTCTGAGGCGCTCGGATATTTGTTCAATGCTTTTACCGTATCGTATTTTTTAAATCTTTATAATTTTATCTATTTTTTCATCTATTTTACAGTTCACAAAACTCTTATTGATTATTATTTACACATTTGGAGTGAAATAGTTTTTCCATGGCCAACTATTATCAAACAAAATATGTATTTCACTTTTTAAGTATAGTTATAAAAAAATATTTTGTTACAAATATATATATTTTAGATAAGAAAAAAAAACAAGCTTTTTAAAAATGACATAGCCATCTATGATTCCCATTTAAAAAAATACAAGTTTATTTTATTACCGCTAAACAAACAACTGAAAAAAATTGTTAACTACATTATTAAATTCTACGTAAAAAAGTGCCTATATAATGTCTTTATTTCAAATCCGTATCTTCTATAATAACGAAGATATGAATTTTTTTACATTTCGCCAAAATGTCAACTTTTGCCTATAAGTCGAAAACAAAAGACGATAGCGCGATGCGGTTTTAACCAATATTATTTTCTCAAAAAATGAGCCCCAGAATGTATCACTCATTTTTGGCTAAACCTCTTAGTTTCGGAGATTCCCTATTCGTACATCCAAAATGCAGCACCCTGTACATAAATACTGAAATTAAAATTATTTTATTGTAAAAATAAAGAATAATGGATTTAGTTTAACATAAATGTGATTATTAAGTGTCATTTCTTCCATATCTTGTGCAGCTGTGCACTTTTTAACTATTGAAACAATAATGTTTTTTAATGTTTTTCATGATCGTTCCCTTAGATGCATAAAAAAGTGGTATATAAATAAATATATAAATTTTTCAGTTTATATACTTGATTTGACATCTGTCAAAATTAACCTCAAAATTTTCAATAAATTCACGTTTTATATGAAATTTCACTGACGAGCCTGAAAAATGTTGTTCGATACACGTGCGCTGTCTTATTTTTCAGGTCTTCGACCTCSACTACATCACTCAGCTTCGCTTCGTGCCRCAAAATTCGGTCTCAGACCTGAAAAATAATTTGACAGCGCACTTGTATCGAAAATAACTCTTAAAGTTAAATACCTATCCTCTTAGTTATTGATTATAAACACCTAAAAGTAAATGATTTCGGAAAGACAATTCAATCTCTTAAATGCAAAAAAGAGTTATTTATTATACAAGACGATAAAGAAATTGTTTATCCACGAGTAAAAAGATTAAGTTTACGAGTGAAGAAGACATGAGTGGATCTTTTAAATACTACTTTATCTACTGAAATTAATTGATAAAAACACTCATTAACATTGAGTACAAAATAAATAAATAGTGTATCTAATTTTTTTAAGGTTTTGAACTTTTAACAAACGTCTTCATATTTTAAAGCAACACTTGCATTTTCTTTCTCCCTTCACGGTTTAACTACATTTACCTGCATTAAGAAGTTTTTTTATGAGTAGGTAAGTAGTAAAGAAGTGTTAATTGAGGTTCATATTTGCGACATACCTTATGTACCGGTGAATGTAAAACAAAAACACATTAAACTTTATTCCTTTCGCGTCAGTTTTGAGAAAAGTGTATACAATTACTATTCCCCCAATTACAAAAAATGTGTCTACAGCAACAGATGCTCCAATAACAAACATGTTGGCGGTTTCTTGAATAAACTTAAAAATAACAATTTTTTAATAGTTGTTTATGTTTAAGTAGTTGTATAGCCTACCTCAGAAACTGCAAAAGAATTAGCTATTGGTCCTGCAGCCCCATTTAYATATTCGTGAGCTACYACTATCCACATCATGCTGAGAGCTTTSATCCCATTTAAGCACAGCAATTGATCTTTACTTTTTGTCGTTGCTACCAATTTCTTTCCATTTGTGAAATAAGAAAATGCAACTGTAAGTTCATTACCGGGCTCTTAAAAAAATAGTTAAGCGTTGTTATTATTTTCTTTATTAGGATATGTATTTTCAACTTACTGTATTTCTTGTAATGTAGATAGAAGTCATAACTGGTTGAGAGAAAGGAGATTAGTAGAAATATAGCTAAAATTGTTCTACAATTGTAGTATTAGTTAAATTAAATATTTTATGATAAACGCTACATTGTTGCAATTGCTCCCGGGGACATTTTCTGTTGCAAATTTTGAGTGTAACAATCATTTGTGTCAAAAACATATAAATTGTGTAAAGTAGATATGTCTTCCACAGAACATTCATTTGGAACGCAAAATGCCGAATGCAGGTAAATCTGGTTAGAAATGATTTTTGCTTGACCGCCTTTTGTTATGCCCTAAAATTTTTCTCTCAGTGTTTTTTTTTTGGTCAAAGGTAAAAACCTACCAGTGAAAAGTTTTTGGTTGGTATTGGAATTTTCCCTAAACAGTATTTACCGCTAAGATCGTTTGTTTTTACACTTAGACATTCGTCAAAATTTCCCAAATCGTAAAAATTTCCAGCTAAGACTCCAATTGGAATCTTAGATGTTGCATCAAACACTACGAAATCATAACTTATAACAAATTTGAATAAAAAAAAGCTTACTTTCTAAGGCCCACTGCTCCATGTTTATTAATCCACTGTTATAGAGTTCTAACTGCCTTGAACATCCTTCGGAAATATTTTTCATCTTATTAGATGAAACAGCTGGACTTGGAAAAAATATTAGCAAAACGAGAAATAATAACATAACTTACACTTTTTATGTACATAATAACTGTTTTCATCGCTACGCATATTCTAAAATATTATCTTAATTGAATGTCGAAAGGTTTATCAATTTGAGTGAAATATCAGAGTACTTCAAGAGTATTACAAAGAATGTTATCTCTGTCCTTGTACAGGGACATAGCCCTATGTTCAGTTTGAAAAACACATAGATCAAGCCAATGATAGTCTCAGTAGCGTGTCTACAATTCTTTTGTTTTTTTGGCGTTTGAAAGAGAAAGTTTAGATCTTTTTTTCGGTGTTTTCAAAATTTGAAAAAAAAATTGACAAACCCTAAAATTTTAAGGTTACTTTTGTAATAATTCAAATACCCGTAACTCAATTTTTCCAAATGAAATACCTCAATTTTTATTTTACTAAATGGAAGAGAATTTAATTCTGCATCGATCTCCCTATACTTACCAAAATTTAATAATTTTTAAGTTATGGTGACTTTTTGTTAAGACTGCCGAAAATCTATTACTAACCACATCCGTTTTCGTATAGTTTGCTATGGATATCAAAAATGTTTCATCTCAAATATTTCAAAAACGGCTAAATTAGGCATAGGGAAAACTAATAAAAACTCCCTTAAAATAACCCAATTAATCCAAAAAGGCATTAAAAAATATACCTTTCCATTTAAAATAAGAAAGTTGAGACCGACTTCCGGTATAAGCGAAAGTGACGCCATCTTGAAAATATTTTCATTTAGGAGGACTTAATGGTTTATGGCTATGTACCAATTTTCAAATAAATACGATTATTCGAACTCCCAATACTTCTAATGTGGGGTTTAGACGGAACAGCCTGTATAGTAGTTTATAATAGTAGTAATAGTAGTTGTAATTTTAGGTATAAAACATACGTAGTTTTATTCATGGCAAGCTTTGATGAAACTTTTTTGAATCACACGATATTATATCATATAAAGTTTATATTATAAAGGCTGGATTATGAAAAACGCCCCAAGCCATAGCTCTATTATTTCGAAATTATGACAATATTTTGTAAAACAAAGTTAAACACATTTTGTTATCTATYGTTTGGGGTAGATGCTATATTAATGCTGTTTTCTGTTTCATGGAAAGTGACATCAACTTTAATTTTTTTAATGGAACAGCCTGTATATTTTAATACTCTTGAATTCTTTGTTTAATTGATTTTTAAAAAGTTTTAGTATTATTGAATAAAACCAACCATTAGTGAGATATTTGCCAATTAATGTATTTATTTATTAAAGTAGGCAATGAAAAACAATAATATCAAGATTATCAAGTAATGTTGACAAATATTATTACTTTGCATTTTCTCTTATTGTTTGTATACTTTTTGGTGTTAATCATGATAATGTGTTAACAGACAGGATTCAAGAATAAATTACTTTAGGTTGAAGCTGAAGAGTCAAATTGCATAAAAAATAGGAGTATTTCCTGGAAATTTAAAGGATCGTCTTCTTAATGAAATGTATCAATATTCCGCCCAAGAATTTCGTAAAAAAATACATTGGAGCAGTGATTCAGAGTTTTTCCTTAGTTACGGAGATTAAAATTATTATTAATTATTAAAGCAAAATAACGCAACTAATAAAAGCTGGCAACGACGAGTACAACAAAACAAGATACGCAAGAGAGAAATGTTATGTACTATAAAAATGTGATGTTTTATCAAAAATAGAATTTTTCAATTTTTTGTTTTGTTTTTAAGTTCTACAAAATTCTATATATTGTTTTAAATGGCAACCCACTAGAAAACCATTTTTCTTATGAAACTTATGATTAGAACTATCTATTTACATTATATTTAATTTTTTCAAAAAAAATACATACCTAAATTGCAATTTTAACAAAAAAAATCTCATAACTCTTAAACAAAACTAAATTTCTTTCTCAAAATACGATCAGATTTTTTATATTTCTTTTATTTATATTAATTATTATTTTCTGGATGATTTTAAAAAATTGCTTGGTTCCATACTTTATATTCACCCTGTATGTTGTGTTGAAGCCAATGGCCAATGAAGGAAAACGAATACCTACCATTTCTTTTTGGATTATGTATATTATGTATATTATGCATAAAGGTTGCTTATATTAAATCATCTGGGTTTATCCGGAATTTGACTATGGAGCGACGGACCCTTTGATCATGGTTGAAAGTTGGTTTGACAGATTTATACACCTTTAGTGTCGACAGAGGAAAAGGMTAAGCTGCTTTGAGTTTCCGTGCATTAATGAAAATTGCACAAAGGAAATTGAAATGTGTAAAATAGGTAAAATTTGTTTAACATATTTTTCATGTTTCTTTTTCTACATATAACTTAACTTACTTGGAATTTTTTTCAGGGGCGTAAGTTTTGAAACACTTTGTATAAGCAATGTTTTTTATCACATAGAATACTAATTCTCTAACAGTTTTGACGAGTGCAGCATCTTCCATAATTAATTAATTTCAGGAAAAAGTTTCATATTTTTAATTTAATTAATGTAAGTAATGACAAGATTCTGATTTGTGCATGAACTTTTATTTATCATTTAGCGTAAAACTAATGGTGAATTTATGCTTCCATATTTAAGATTGTCACCGGGTAGGCCACCATATCCGTATCTTTAATGGTTTGGATTTAAATATATTTTTAGACACGCCATCACCAGTACAAGCAAAATGTTTTCGTCACTAAAGCATATTTGACTATCTGCAGGGCTAAAACCGTTATAGTTATAGTGTCGCAGACTTTTTTAAGGCAAATTTGATTGTCTACAACTTTGTCTTTTCCACTTTTTTTTGTCTTTAATCGTATGTGAAGCGTTTTTTAAAAAAAGTTAAAACATGAGTCGAAGCCTTTTGGCTTCGACAGTAATTTAAAATGGAACAGAAATTTTTTTCTGTTTCATTTTAAATTACTGTTTTCATCAAAGTTTTTGCTATATTTTTATTTCTTACTGTGAAGTATTTAAAGTTGCGGTCAATTCATAGTGGCTATTTAATTTATTGCAAAGTTGGCAGCCTCAAGCCCGCCACCTCTAGTGTGTGGATTATGTCTATGTTGACAGCAGAAGTCACTAAATTGTGTCAACAATTGTGACAGGCGTAGCAGATTTTATATGTGAAGATTGTGAAGTATTTACAACCCGACTTTTTCTCAGAATCGTCATTTATGGTAGATATGTCCCTAAGAAATTTTTACAATATTACACAGGAAAGTGGCCACTATGAATTGACGGCGACTTTAATATTCTATCTGTCTGTAATTTTTTTGTTTGTGTTGTCATCATCTTCATTTAATTAAAATAATTTTTTTCTTCCTCTTTGGTAAATTTTAGACACGCTAGTGAGACTCATTGAATTGAATGAATCATTCAGTCATTTGTTATAGAAGTGCAAAACACATAGAAAGCATGTGTTTCATAATAAATATTCTGTCTCAAGAGTGAGAATTTTTATTTTTTCTATTATTAAAAATGTTTTTGGAATTATTTCATTGGTCGTGGAGAAAAAATGTTTATTCTAGTCCTAAATTGATACAACAACACAAGTACGAAACAAATTATCACCTGTAAAGCATAGATAGGTATGTTTCACGTTGGAATATAAGAAAAAATTTGAATACATACTTCTAAAAGTAAAAGCATCCCAAACCAGAAATTAATAAAAGCCGCAGGCTTTTATGCTATCACAAAACTGTTTGATTAAGGTTTGATAAAAAAATGATTGTGAATGGTAACCGTAAATATGTAATCCACTATTCAAATTAATAACACTCAATTCACACTTTACTTAAAAAAACTTTTAAATAATCTTTTTTATTTCTATAATTAGTCGTTTAACTTTTATTGATGAATAAATTTAATTAGAGTAAATAATTATTTGAACTGAAAGAGCAAGAAGCCAATTAAATAAAGAATCTGAGTAAAGCAAAATGAATCCTTGAAACTTTCTTCAATTCAGTAATTTTGCTTTTCAAGACAAAAAACAAAACTGGGCAACATCTTATAAAAACATAAAACCACAATAACACATTTTTTGTATATGTTTCCGAAAATAACTGATTTAGGAATTAATTTGAGTTTCTAAAATGAGTCTTTTCCGGTTATTTTAAGCACTCAGTTTCCAAAAACAGTTTTGCCGGACATTACTCTACTCTAAAATTATTAGTTTTTTTAAAGTTTTAACAAAAAAAATCTTGCTTGTAACAAGTACTAAAAACGTTTTTGCGGACTCAGCTGCTATTCCAGAAAACAGCAACAATTTTTTTAAATGCGGTACCCATTATTATTTTTATTTTGTCACATTTTACTGTTTTTGTGTTGCGTCCCCTTCTTACAAGTAACTTACATACCAAATTTCAAGTTTCTAGCTCTTATCGTTCTCGAGATATGCTGTTTAGTTATAATTCGTCCAGAAATGTAAAAATGTAGGTCAAATTATAGCCGATTACAATACCTACTTTCTTTATAGGATAAGGAAAGTAAAAATTATTAGAAAAGCAAAACTGTACATGTTTGTCTTCTCCAGGGTGTGCCAGAACTTGCGCCCCAGAGAAAAATTCCAGTAAGATAAGATACCAGGAATATGGAAGAACATTTTTTTCATGGTATTTTTCTCGGGGTCGCAAGTTCTTTCGCACCCTGTACTAATATTAATTACCTTGTAAAACAAACTAAAATATATATGTATATTTTTTAATTTTTTGTATTTAATAATTTTTTATGTAAGACCAATTCTAGTCAAAAACAAGAAGTTTTCTCATAAATAATTGATACTGCGTTTCGTTTGCATCAAATTTATAAAATTCTACAAAGAAGAAATAATCAGTTTTCATTTGTTTTTGTTTTTTATTAATAATAACAATTGTAATATACTTAACAGAATTAATGTTTTTCCAAATAAAAATTTTTCAACAAAATTAAACGATTCAGTGACGACATTGCACATCGTGTGACAAAATATCTTTTTTTATGAGCTCTTGATTGCCTGTTTGTATGAAGCACTATTCTACAGGGTTTTATGTTTTAATGTAATTGTTTTTATTTGTTTAATGACGTTTTTTTGAATGTTTATTCTAAATATAATTTCAAACCTTTATTAAAAAAACTTACATTTACATTTTTTAGAGTCAATTATGTGATAAATTTAAACTTTCTATATAAAGAAAAAGAATTCTGTATTACACTGGATTCCTGTGACAAATTTAGTGCCAAAAACGCCCCTTTTTTAGTACTATTGTTGTGCACAAGTGTATTGTAGATTGCATAATTTAGTACGAGTTGTAACTGGTCGAAGGTTGTAACTGCCCATAGCTTGCCAATATGGCGGCACTAATTCTCCTTCATCTATCCTTGTTCTTTGGTGTAGGGGCACAGATTAAAGTATTAATAATAATTATTAACTTTATTAATCTGTTGTAGGGGGCTTAAAACTTTACTAGTGTGTGCTTTCACTCAACTAGTATTAAACTAGGAAAAAAATATTTATGTCATTCGTTCCAACTGACTTTACATTTTATTATTCCCTATTTCTGAGTTTGTTACCGGTAAATCATAAATGGATTCAAGCGCGGACAGAATCCAGTGCGCCCCAAACATTTTATGCAAAGACATTTGCAATTCTTAGAGACGTAGATTAGAAAAATGTGTTTTATTTTTACACTAAATCTATTTGCTTTGTATATTTTTAGCTTATTTTATCGATTATATCTTTAAAAATAAATAAGACATTTATTCTTCTAGATGTTTCGTATTTTTAGGACAACTGTTTTCAAAAGTGCCTTCCGATTCTTTTAGTTTAAAAGCCTTTTTTTCTGTCACTCTTACTTATTTATTTAGATGTCAATTAAACGTCGTCAGTTATACAGGCTGGATTATTAAAACTGCCCTAAGCCATAACTTTATTATTTTTAAAAGTTTGACAATATTTTTTTGATTATATCGAGCAATCAAGATAATTTGTAATCGAGTGGTTATAAATGATTTTTATCTAGCCAGCTGTGAATTTTTCATGTAAAATAAAATATACCGCTTTACGAGAATAGGGGTATCTACTTGTTTTAACTCAAAATTAAAAAATCGCCGTTTACTAAGCGTCTACATCAAAAATAGACTTCAATTATAAACTTGTTTTCTTCCAAAGTATACATTATTATCAATTATTATTGGAAATTAGTTGAAACAATAAAAAACAATTTATTATTAATTAATAAATGACACTAATGACAGAACTAGAGCTTTCAAAAAAGTAGAGCGGCACAAATAAATGAAAACTTATTGATTGCGTGAGCATCTATTTTAAAAAATGGATGACAAAAATTGTTCAACTTTGTTCTAAGAAGTATTGTCAGATCTTTAAGAATAATTGGAGCGTTATTTATAATCCAGCCTGTATACAGGGTGCGCCAGAACTTGTGCCCCAGAGAAAATTTTCAAGTAAGGTAAGATACCAGGAACATGAAAAAAATGTTTAAAAAATTCTATCTGTCAAAAAATTTTGACATATTTTTTGCCATTTGCCATTTTTTTACATCTATTTAATGATACTGATGATTTTGTAATGTTTTTTTTTTACAATTATTTAGTAAAGGGGCAAAAATTTTGCCAATAAAAGCCACAAATAACATTGAACAGAGTTACAATTTAGGATGCAGCTTCCTTGTTTCCTCTTTTAATAGCCTATAGCAAAAAAAACTTGGAAAATTATTTTTCCAACAGAAATAAATAGAGTCAAATTGCAAACTTTAGAGCCTCATAACTTCTAAATTTTTATAGATAAATTTTTTTAACATTTTTTCCATGTTCGTGGTATCTTACTTTATATGGCATTTTTCTCTGAGGCGCGGGTTCTGGCGCACCCTGTATATTAAGATAGTTGCTTACTTTTCGTTTTTTTTTGTTAGAAATAGATTTTTATTTTGTGACCCATTTCTATAAAACTAGCATTTTCGTAAAAATGTATATAAAAAGAGTCGAAATTGTTCAGTTCATCCCAGCAGCTACGTCTTCAATTTCTGGATTAGCTTAGACAAACCCATTATCAGACACTAATAATATTAATTCCTACAATATGTTTGCATAGGACGGTGGTTCTTGCTTAATTGTTTCCAATTAACATTTTTTGCTGTCACGGCATTGCAGGTTGAATCTCACTAAATTCAACTTTGTTGTAGTAAGTTAACGATCGGTGTTACTTGAGAATTCCTCGAGAAACGTCATAATGTCATAAAATTTACTATCCTCTCTCAGACTCGTCCAACTAAATTCCTTTTTTCAATATTCATCCTCACAAACCCAAAGGATTTGACGACTTTGATGGACAACGGCAAAAGTTTAATATTGAAACAAAGAGGCACCTCTAGGTATTAAATTTCCACTTAGTGATCATCTTTGCGACGAGAACTTGAGAATAATTGTTGGATGAAATAAAATGTTTGTCTAAGATGTCTTTGGATAAGACTTGGCTTTTTCTGAAATTTTACTCTGTATAATTTTTTTAAGCGTATTTATGAAAAATTAAGGTTATAAAAAGTTTTACCTTCTTCTCCCACCACTAACTTAAAATAAACAAATAGGTTATAATTATTCTTTCTGGGCCAAAAACTCGCGATTAATTGCTTGTTGAAAGACAGTATTTAGAAATCAATTTGTTCATTATACAAAAAGGAAAACTCAATCCTCGAATAAAAGAGGAGTTATCTTTGTAATAATTGTTTACCTGAATATAGAGAGGGACAAAAAGATTTGGTTTAATTACATCCTTGTAATATATCGTCTTTGTGTACGGCTTAAAAGCTTTGTGAAATTCATTGCGGGTCAGAAACAATGGTTTTGACACCCTGTTTAACCTAATATTGGCCGCTACAGCATATTTCACTTTTAATACAAAATGGATGGAGCTGGTTCTAGTCAGTTTTTATTAAATCAGCGTCAAAGAGCCAGTGATATTTAATATACCCGTTAATTTTCTAGTATTTTTGATTTGAAATATCCCTGCCTGCTCTATATGCTATACAGGATGCGTGAATGGTATAATGATCTAAAAATTTATCTCGTCTTGTACGTGATGTCGACTGTTGCTAGCCTTTATTGTGTGGTTTCAGCATTTTCTTTTCTATTACTTTCATGATGTATGAGTCTAAAAAATTTCATCTAGTTCGAGTTAGAAAAAGTTCAAGGTGAGCACAGTACACTGTCAGTCATAAAAATTATTTGCCCTAGATCTAATTTATTAAAACGCTTGTTTTGTAGAGAGGGATTCTATAGCAGAAAAACACAGCTTTTGTTTTAGTTTTTGTAGTCACGAACAATTTATTACTTTGACAAATATTTCATAAAGATTATCAAAAGTTTATCAAATGCATCAATAACCACAAGGAAAAATATTTTTAATGTAAATAATTTTTTAAATTTATAATAATCATAACACACTCACTTGTATTTTACACCGGGTGTCCCAGGCAGGCTAAGATATGGGAAATTAACATGGAAAAATAGTTTTTATTTTTTTCCGGCTGTGGAGTAACAGTAATCAAGATCTGATTGATGGAGCTTGTAGTACTTAAAGAGGGCTATCTTATCGATATTTTTGTCGATTCTGCAATTAACTTCATTTGGACGAAAACGACCCTCAAAAAATCGAAATTTGAATTTGCCGGGTTAGTGTTAGTAAGAAACTATCAAATCATTGTTGCCAAAGGAATTTGTAATAATTTGACTTGATAGTTCGTTTCTTAGTAACGCTAACCCGGCAAATTCAAATTTCGATCTTTCGAGAGCGGTTTTCGCCTAAATAGAGTTAATTGGAGAATTGACAGAAATGTCGATAAAATAGCTCTTTTCGAGCACTAGTAGAAATATGAAAGACTGGTGTATCACAAAGAAACGTAGAAGTGAACCAAATATATTTGACTCGGACCAAATGTATGTTGGGTTGTCGGCTACGGCGCTAAATATGGCGCCACCCTGTGTGCCAGAAACATATTACTTCCCAGTATAGTTCAACCTTAATCAGATTTTAATTTCTGTTACTCCTGTAGCCGGAAAAAAATAAAAACTAATTTCCCATGTTAATTTCCTATATCCAAACCTGCCCGGGACAGCCCGTATAACTGGTGTTTTTTTTAATTTGGCGTCAATGCTATGAATTTAATTTTTAAATTGCTTAAAACCAAAAGTTAGTGATAAATAATAGTAAGTGAGCTTGTTGAAAGACAATTTAATGAGGAATCCAAAAATAATAAAATATACAGGGTGTTAAATTTAAAACACTGAAATTAATGTCACTTTTGGTGAAACAGGAAGTAGCATTGATTGAGCATCTATGCCAAACAATTGTTGACAAGAAACTTTGTTCCGAAAAGTATTGTCATATCTTTAAAAATAATGGAGTTATGGCTTTGATCGTTATTTATAATACAACCTGTATACCGGGTGTTTTTTTAAGTTTGGCAACAAAGTTATCCATGAAAGTTTGATTGTGAACGAACCGGCGTACTGACATTTGATACCTCGCCGGGCATATTAAAAACTGTGGTTCGTTCACAACACACTCATATCGCCACCAACTATGACGCTAAATTTAAATAAACACCCGTTATATATTTAGATTAAAAAATAAACGTTTAATGCACACAAATTTCACAAAGTTCATGAGAATATTAAATAAAAAACCTCTTTTGAAGACAAATGCAATTTTTATGCTTGTGTTTTTCATACACTTAAATAATAAATAGTATATTCTGTAACAAGATTAGAATGAAAATTCAATACGAGTGGAAGATTCCGAACGCGACCGTTAGCGAGTGTGAGGAACCACGAGTAGAGTATAGTGGAGGGAAATTATTCATCAAGGTCAAAACCACAATTTGAATATTTTTTTTTTATTTTATTATCTAAAAAAATATTTTATACGAAGGAATTTATAAAAAATATAAAAATTAGGCTTTGCCGCCAATTAACAACATTTAGTAATTTAATTTCGTTATATTTTTATTTATATTTTTCAACCAAATTGAAATATTATAACAATAATTACCAAATAAATGCTTTTTTTGGTATAAATTTTATATTTCTTTGTTAAACTTTTATCTCTTGGTGTAAGTGGGAGTACATTGTTTACACACACAATATTCTTTGAGGTCCTGTGTCATTTCGATAAAGTGAATGTAAACTTTTCAACTTTTAGCAAAGTACTTACTGTTGTTTATCAAAGTTGGTGTGTTTTCCCACTGAAAAGATTAAGCAGCAGGTGCATGAAATGTAAAAAAATATAAACTTATTTAATATTATTATTTTTCTATGGCAAATAAATATGTGTAAAGAAAATATACAATTGTAAATATAAAAAGAAAACTTTTTTATAATTAATTGACAAATTTTTCAATGATATTGCATGGTTCTTAGAGACCTTATAGGAATTTAAAATATTCTATTCAGTTTTTTCTTTTTTTTTTCAAATTTTAAAATAGAGCTCCTAAAATCTTTAATAAATAATAGTATATTATGTTATTATAAGTAAAAGTGATAGTTTATGTGGCGAAGCTAAATGTTTAATTCGCCGAAAGGAGTGATGCAAATGATTCAACTAAGCCACATAAACGCACTTTTACTCCAAATATCATATACTATTTTATCCGCAAATGTATTGAGATCAAGAGTAAAGAGCATAACAATAATTACTAAGTAAATAAACAAAATATTCAGAAGACTTTGCAATGAAATCATAACAAATGTCACCTGTCAGTTTTGGAGTTTGTCTTGAGATTTTCGAAAGTGTCTATGATTTACCTAATGAACTTAGTGCAGTTAAAACGTTACATGATTTGAGTTTGCGTTTCTTTGTTGTCAGTTTAATTTTCAAGTCTCAGGTCAATTTGACAATATTTTATTAATTTGACGTTCTTTTTAGGTCTGTAATCGTTATTTAGGTAGCAATAAGAGCATAATAAGGAAATTATGGAGCGAGAGAATATTTAAAGCACGTTAGTTCAAAAATAAAATAATAGGGACAGAATTGCACGATTATTCTTGAGGTGCCATTTATAGCCAGAGGGCAAGTCGAACAGCAAAAGAATAACAACATTTCTTCCCAGTAGTGTATATACAATTTTTTACACGACTTGAGTTAAGAAAAGTAAGTCTTTAATAGAATTAAAAAATTAGCATTCTTTGAAATTCGATTGTAGTAACAATAAAAATGTTTATTCACAATCACTAATGTAATATGCCGATTACTAACCTTTTTAAGCTTGGGAAACATGTCATTATTTTTCATGAAAAGTAATAAATGTTACTCCTCTTGGGTGGTAATATGCAGGATTGCCAACGTTAAAATTACGAAAATACCGGAAATTTTTTCTTTTAAATTGTCAAGTTACGGATAATATTTCACTAAATTAGTATTCAATTGCTTTTGTAGCAGTTTCTCTTAATTCTGGGGGAGTACATTGCTCCATTTCGACGACTTTAAATTGGATTTACACATTATTTCAATATTTTCTTTGACATTTCCGAAATGTCAAAAATCAAAAGTCATTTGGATGGCCTACCACGTTTGGACCTTAACTTTGTTAGAATTTTATTTTACTCAAATTTTTGACTGAAAATAATGTGATTGTGAATAAAATAGCATAGAAACCTCGGTGATAATGGCATTACCCCTTGTGCTTTATCCGATCTCGAGGCTAGCGCCTCTCTATCGTATACATAAGCACTCGGGGTAATGCCATATTTACCACCTCGCTTGTAATGTACTATTATTCACAATCACTAATGTAATATGCCGATTACGAACCTTTTAAAGGTTGGGATACACATCATTAAATCTCATAAGGAGTAATAATATTACTTCTCTTGGGCGGTAATATGCTCGATGGCCAACCTTAAAATTACAAAAATACCGGGAATTTTTTCTTTCAAATTGTCAAGTTACGCAGAATATTTTGCTATATTAGTATTTAATTGCTTTTGTGGCAGTTTCTCTTACTTCTGGGGGAGTACACTGCTCCATTTCGACGATTCTAAATCAAATTCATACATTATTTCAATATATTCTTTGACATTTCTGAAATGTCAAAAATAAAAGGCCATTTGGATGGCCTACCACGTTTGGACCTTAAGTTTGTTATAATTTTATTTTATTCAAATATTTTGACTGAAAATAATGTGATTGTGAATAAAATAGCATACAAACCTCGGTGGTAATGGCATTACCCCGTGTGCTGTATCCGATCTCGAGGCTGGCGTGTTTATGTATAACACTCAGGGTAATGCCATATTTATTATTTACCACCTCGCTTGTAATGTACTATTGTCGTCAATGAATGGGAATGACTTAGTAACGGGAGCAAATTATGCTCATTTCTCTCATAGTTTTGACATAAGAATAGCTAATTTCTACTAGCTGCCGCGCAAAAATAGTTGTTTGCATTATTTACAGTGCCGGCAATTGAAAGTCGGGCAGTCAAATTGACATTTTATGACATTTTGAAGAATTTTGGTAAATCAGACTTTTACCTTTATTATTGTTTGACTATTTACAGGGTGATCTAGTTTGTAACTAATCATCGGTATCTTTACCTTTGAATTTATTGACAATTCAATAATTTCGGTTTATGAAAGTCAATTAATATTTAAATTAAACTTTAATAACACCAACAAGAACATAAATAATATTTTAACTAATATTTTATAGGCGCTCCATTTTTCGTTTAACTGCCTCTAACCTTCTCGGTAATGAAGCAACCACGTTTGAAGCGTGGTTTGCAGCAAATTGATTCCACACTTCTTGTAATTTTGCCCACAAATCTTCAACGTTTTGTGGACGAAAATTATTGCTATAATTTACTTTTTTAACCCAGACATTTTCTATTGGATTTAAATCTGTACTCCTGGAAGGCCAAGGTAGAACTCGAAAATTGTGTTCCTGCATCCACTGTTTTACAATCCGTGCGGTGTGAATCGGGCAATTATCATGTTGGTATATAAAATCTTCAGTAAATTTGACTTCAACTGACGGTAACATAACATTTTCTAAAATGTTAACATAAGACCGTGCATTAAATCTGGGTCCAATATCAACACCTCTGGAGCTCATCCACCCCCAAACATTTACCGAAAATCGACCTGTTTCTTGTACGCACTGTGTATATTTTTCTTCATAGCGTGTGTTTGGAGGTCTATACACACAAGTTGAAGAAGGTATATCTATTCAAGCACAAATCTGAAATTCCGAAATGAGCCGCGTAGCGGCGAGTTGAGGAACAAATGAGTGCTTGAGTGCTTCTGCAACAAGTGCTTTATACTATTTTTTCTATTTTCCCGCTTTATATCATTTTATAAATTAAAAAACGAAAATTTTAATTATTTTTTTTCTAGAGAATTTTGTGACGGTTGGCGACATTTATTTGGAATAATTTTAGGCGGCTGTAAAAAATAAAAATAATTCTTATTTTCACATTTGGAAATGAATTGTGAAGACAGTCCGTCACTAAAATTAAATTAACGCCAACGACTTATTCCAGCACTCAAATGACGTCATTTGGGTGCTGGAATAGACTTATTTTAACACCGAAATAGAAAACAGTCTTTCTAACACGATTACGTGCAGTCCTGATTGAGCCTGGGAAATTTGTCGCTCGTTGTGCGGTTGCAACGTATTCAAAAGGGTGATCTTCCAAAAATTGTCGAAGAATATTATTTTCTTCTTCGGTGGAAACTGGTTGCCGACCAGTTCTCACTTTTCTGTCCAGATAATGTCTTTGATTCCACCTGGCTCTGACGTCGTGCACTGTACTTTTTGGGACCTGCATCCTTTAGGCCCCCTTCTTTCTGAACAATGGTTTTCCAAAAGAGTTATTATCCTTGCTTTTTCAGCTACGCTTAATTGTGGCATTGTTATTAATCGAAGAATAATTTAGTTTTCTGAAAAGATTGACACTTCAGGTTTGACAATTAATATTGTCTCTAATATTTTGATATATCTATTTCCTAGGATTATTGGAAGTAACAATAAATTTTATTTTATAATAGAAAATTTATTACTGCCCGACTTGCAATTGCCGGCACTGTACATAAAGGGAGAGACATACACAATTTTAACTGAGGTGCCGTTTATAGTCAGAGGACGAAACCTGAGGACTCTAAAGCACCAAAGGAATAATTGAATTTTTTCCATTGCTGTATATGTATACCATTTTTCCACAATTTGAATTAAAAAATCCGAAAAATGTGCTGTTTTTTTAATAAAATGTAAAAACTAGCATAAAGCTAGCATTCTTTGAAATTACACCATGATGATAACTTGATAACAATAAGAATGTTTGTTGACAATGAGCCTATCAATGAATGGGAATGACTTAGTAACGGGAGCAAATATTTGTTCCCGTCATTAAGTATATTTCTCTCCCTCGAGAGAGAATTTTAACTTCTGTCACAATTTTGACATAAGAAAAGTGGATTTCTACTTCGGTCGTGCAAAAAGTATCTTTTTTTTTTCATGGTCTTTGAAAACCTAAAATGTTTTCGTTATTTTACCGCACTGTTTTCTACTATTCTTCACACAAACAAGAAAAGACAGTGATGATGCCACGCATTTTTTCTACGATCTTTTTTAAAACACAGAACAAAGCAGAATTTTTTTTCAGAATTAGCCGCTGAAAGAATAATTTTTCTGAAAATGTGACAAACTTTGGTAAGTATGTGTCCTTGTAAATCAGACCTTGAGCGCAGAATCCCGTACTGTACCAACCGGCGTCTCTTAGCGTCGCGACGCTTCAGTGTGCGTGTCCGTGTTAGAGCTTGCAGAAG
The DNA here is from genome assembly GCF_015345945.1 of Tribolium madens. NCBI lineage: Eukaryota > Metazoa > Arthropoda > Insecta > Coleoptera > Tenebrionidae > Tribolium > Tribolium madens. The sequence continues at coordinate 16,294,676 of NW_025400983.1, read as the reverse complement.
TTCAAGCTCCGGTTTATCGCTACGCGAAGTTAAACTTTTCCGTTTACTAAAAACTTTAATAATTCAGTGAAAGTGATTCGAATGTGACTGTTTTATTTGGTGCAGAGCACTTTGTTATCTTGACTACCTCGAAAGAAGAAAGTTTCTGACGAATTATAAAGTGTAAGTTGTCAAAAAGTTGATTTTGTTGCCCCAGAGACAGACAATAATGAAAAGATAATATTTGGAGCAACTATAATTAACTTAATGTAAAATAACATTTCTTGCTGTGTTATTATGAAAATAAATGTTCAGTGTTGGTAACGTTGTTTTAAGGCTTGTTGAGGTAAAAGCATTTTTCGCTTGTAAAAAGGATAATTACGTTTGCTATGTAATTTTAGAGATACATTTTTTACTAGCAAATAAAATCATTTCAAGTATGTAATATTTCAACGATTTTTAGAATGTGTGTAAGCTTGAAATTTTTTCATATACTCGTAAGAAGGGAATCGTTTCTTTTTTTTTTTAATATCTCTATGTAATATTTTCTGCTGAATATTATATTTGATATTAAATCAGCGGCGTTTCATGATTTCATGATTTTTTACATTTAGACGACAAATAAGTTTTATGATGTAGCTGCTACTCCATTAAACCGTAACTGTATCCTTGTGAATAAAACTTTCTTCTATTATTGGAAGAATTATAGCACTTTGTCATTTTTCTTATACAGAAAGGCAATGACACTTTTCTTACATTTTTTATATTAAATCTGAAAAAGGACCAGTAACATGTCTGATTGTTTTGTTACTGTCGTTTTTTGTAAAATTTTGAAAATAATTGCGTTGACTTAAATTCCTCTAGTATTTTTATTACTAAAAATAGAAAAGTAATGTTTTGCACATTGGTAAAGAAGACTATCAAATTCTAAAAGTATATAGAGATACATACAAGTTGTATCTTGATGTCATCAAATCAATTAAATATCTAATAATAATTGTTCCCCTCACAAAACTCCTTAATGAATGCATTAGTAAAAGTATATTTCCTACCTGCTTAAAAAAATCTTTAATAATTATGTTAATAAAAAGGTGATCCTGATAATTAAAACTATTGATCAATCTCATTGTTGCCAAAAATATTTGAGAGGCTGTTAATGGTGAAAATCACAAAATACTTCGAATCTTGTAGATTGTTTATTTGGTTTAGGAAAGAATTTGTTCATTGTTGTTCATTGTTCATTTTAGTCTTGTACTTTAAAAATAATCTTGATTGTATATTTATAAAAAAAAAATGTAACTTTTTGTTGAACATTATTTGAAACAGTTAAGATGAGAACTTATCGACTAACATTTTGTTTGAACGAAAGCACTTTCAAGTGACAACTTTAGAACTCTGTCTTAGTTCAGACGCCTTGGGTACATGTACACAACGATGATAATAACATTCTTATATCTGGCTTTTACTCAAGATATGTCGTTTTGAAGTTTTGTCTGTGATGTCATAACCGCCTCGAAGGCATTTTTGTTTAGTTTAAAAATCAAGTTGTGTTGGATTTTGTACGTTTCGGTGACGTTTATGTAAAATCTGAGAAACTAAGACGGGCGTGTAAAACTTGCAAAATATTTTATTTTTACCGAAATAAAGTATGTACTCGTATTATATTATTTGTGCTTTAGAATTTAAAAATTAATGAATCTTTTTTATAAGTTTTTATAAGTACTTTCGGCGAACTTTAAGATAGCGATTTTAGTTTTTGCTTTTTAAGAAAAAATTGATTAAAAATTATTTCTGTTAAATAAAGAACAATTATATTCCATTCATCGTAATCAGCTTTATTTTTTGAAAGTTATCAATTTTCAGTATATTTTTAAATAAACTTCAAAATCGTTTCACTAGAATGAAACATTATGAAAATCTAAGAATTATAGAAAGAGCAAATCCATTTAATTTCATATGGTGTGATCTAATACAAAAAGGAAAATCAGTTTGGGTTTTAAGCAAAAATTATAATTTGTAAATTGTTACTAAAAGTGAGAATGCGAATTAAAAGAGAATTGCTGTGATGGGATTGCAAACTAATGCGTTTGTTTTGCATTATTTTAGATTAAAATAAAGCGATAATGGGAAAATTGCATGACATATGGAAAAACCAATCTGAATTTAGTATTTGATATGATCACCATAGCAACACAAAATTTTATTGGAAATTTTTTGACTCATTAGCTAAAATTAATAAATGACACAAAAACTAACCTCTAATATTTAGTAACACTTTATTTTAAACATAAAAAACTAAGACTTATTTACTTGAACTCGTGATGTCATGCAATTTTTACTTAAAATATCCCGATTGGATTGGAAACACTTTCTCGTGATTGGCAAAAACGTGTAATTAGCTTTCGTGTTCCACTCGGGCTAATTACTGACGTTTTTGACAAACACTCAAAAAAATTGCGGAAACAATCAATGCACTCGAGATATTATAAGTGAAAATTTATTCCTAGATTTGTTCCATGTATAAAAATTACAAGTTTTTAATATTGGAAAAAATTCTTGTTATTATTTTTTTATATAAAATATTTTTAGCATATAATATTTCTTTTTTATGTTGCAACTATACACGGTGCGCCAGAACTCGCGCCCCAGAGAAAAATGCGATATAAGGTAAGATACCAGGAACATGGAAAAAATGTTAAAAAAATTTTATCTATAAAAAATTCGAAGTTATGAGGGTTTAAAGTTTGCACTTTGACTTTATTTATTTTTGTTGGAAAAATAGTTTTCCAAGTTTTTTTGCTATAGGCTATTAAAAGAGGAAACAAGGAAGCTGTATCCTAAATTGTAACTCTGTTCAATGTTATTTGTGGCTTTTGTTAGCACAATTTTTGTCTCTTTACTAAATATTTGTTAAAAAACATATACAAGATCATCAGTACCATTAAATAGATATAAAAAAATGTCAAATGTCAAAAAATAAATATCAAAATTTTTTGACAGATAGAATTTTTTAAACATTTTTTTCATCTCCTGGTATATTACCTTAATTGAAAATTTTCTCTGGGGCCCGAATTCTGGCGCACCCTGTATACATTACCTTTCTTTGAGAACATTTTTATTTATGACAATGATGAAATTAAACAAATCTATTCTATGTATGATAGATTCTTTAAAAGACAATATAATAAAGAAAAAATAAATTTAGAAAACCCACTATCGGAATCCAAAAAATGCATTTTAAAATAGTATATTATATCATAAGGTAGAGAAGAGATTTTTTATAGCCGAGCTAGAAATAATAAATGCGAGACTATAAAAATCTCCTCTACCGTGTTTTATGTAATTTTTTTTCACTACTAGCACATTTATTACCCGGAAATACAACGGTGAAAAATACGAGTATAACCCTACTTAATGTACATGTTACCTCAGAGGTAACATGTCGTAATTCACAACTACTATTTCTGTTAATTCACTATTACCTACAGTTATTAATTACTTACTTGAGTTATTAACTTAAGTTTACATTTTATTGAAAAAAAGTAGTACATACAATGTATACAGGGTGCGCCAGAACTGGCGCCCCAGAGAAAAAGGGTAAGGTAAAATACCAGGAACAGAGAAAAAAATGTAAAAAAATTCTATCTATAAAAATTTCAAAGCTATGAGAGTTTAAATTTTGCATTTTGATTCTATTTATTTCTGATGGAAAAATAATTTTCCCAGTTTTTTTGCTACAGGCTACTAGAAGAAAGAAGCTGTATCCTAAATTGCAACTCTGTTTAATGTTTTTTGTGACGTTTATTGGCATGGAGTAAAAATTCAATTTTTACGCCTGAGCGTTTTTACTTTTGCCATGACATTATTGACATTTTTTGCTGATTCAGCAATTCCTGGAGAGGTATGTATATACATTGTAGTTTATCAGCATTTGACATTTTGCACTACTAAATGCTTTAGTCATCCACTAGTTAATTTAATAAACACTTTCGAAAATCTTAACAGAAATTCCGGTACTGCGCGTGATGTTTGTTTATAATGATTTTATTAGTTGCAAAGCATTCTAATTATTTTGTTCATTTACTTGTAATTAAAAGTTGCTTTTTACTTTCGATTTGAATACATTTGCGTATAGTATATGTTATTCGGACTAAATGTGAGTTCATGTGGCCCAACTGAATTATTTGCCTCACTAAGTTTGTCAAAATAAACGTAAAGCTTTGCCACATAAACTATCACTTTTACTCCTAATCGAAAAAAATGTTCTGTTTTAGATAGTTTGGCTCCGGATTGAGGTTACAAGAGAAAAAAAATATCTTTAATTTTACGTCACAACTGCAAAGAAAAAACATTTTTTGCTTTTGCTGAAACAAGCAAATCTGWAATTAAAACTTCATTATTCTAACTCAGTAGAAAGAAAATTTATTTTTTTCTTGATTTTGGAATTTTTCCTGCTTTTTAAATCTTATCACATTGGCGGTTTCATTTTTTTGATAATGATGTCACTTTGACAAATGAGTTTTTGTGAAACACAAATAATTTTAATAAATACCAACTCAAAGAAACAGCTTTAAGATAAAAACAAAGTCATTTTAACAAGAACTATCATCACCTTTAAAATTATTAAATTAATTGTCAAAGTGACATATAGTTGTCGAATAAATAAAACCGCCAATGTGATAGGACTTAAAAAGCRGAGAAACATTGTTAAAAGTTCAAAATCAAGAGAAAAATTAATTTTTCTTTTCACTGAATCAGAATAATGAAGTTTCAATTACAGATTTGCTCGTTTTATATAAATAAAAAAAGTTTTGGCGTAAAATCAAAGATGAAAAATTTTTCCTCTCGTAAACTCAATCCGGAGACATACTGTACCTACAGGRTGCGCCAGAACTCGCGCCCCAGAGAAAAATTTCAAGTAAGGAAAGATACGAGGAACATGAAAAAAATGTTTAAAAAATTCTATCTGTCAAAAAAATTTGACATATATTTTTTGACATTTGACATTTTTTATATCTATTTAATGATACTGATGATCTTGTATATATTTTTTTACAATTATCTAGTAAAGGGACAAAAATTTTGCCAATAAAAGCCACAAATAACATTGAACAGAGTTACAATTTAGGGTACAGTTTCCTTGTTTCCTCTTTTAATAGCCTATAGCAAAAAAACTTGGGAAATTATTTTTCTAACAGAAATAAATAGAGTCAAAGTGCAAACTTTAAACCCTCATAACTTCGAAATTTTTATAGATAAAATTTTTTTAACATTTTTTCCATGTTCCTGGTATCTTAGTTTACATGGTATTATTCTCTGGGGCGCGAGTTCTGGCACAGTCTGTATAGTATAAGCATTGATCTAATTTCTGTTAGGAATTTTTTTTTGACACATCCAGTTTTTAAGCTTAAAGTGTTTAACCCCATAATATCAAATTTTCTTTACGTATCTTGATTTGTCCTCTTTCTTTCCGGCTTTTATTAATTGCATTATTTTTTGTTAATAATTGATAATAATTTAGTTTTTCTTTAGTAACCTTTGTAATTAAGAAAAAACTCGAAATCACTGCTCAAATGCATTTTTTACAATATATCTAGGTGGGATATTGATACATGTCATTAAGAAGGCTGTAGTATAAGATGTGGGATTTAATTTTTTTTAGTGATTTTTGTATTGTATTTTTGTGGGTCGCCGCCTTATTTAAAACTGTAACTAATGAAAACATTTTGTTTTTTAATTTTTCTTTAAAATAAATTTTTCATTAAATGTTAAGAAAAACCCTTTTTAATTTAAAAGTTTTATCATCTATATCTACGTTTTTCTCTATCAAACTGTCTGTCATTGTGTTTTTGTTAAAACAGGACTCATTTAATTTAGTCTTACGTATTCATGCCACTGTTTATCCACAAATGAAATTTTCTTAATGTGGGAATGAGCAACTTCCACAAATTGCAAGCATCAGCCCGAATGTAAATGTATCAAGGAAGGCATGCTGGTGGAGAAGCTGCCAAATACCTAGCAAAGTGATTGAATACTTGAAGTCTGTGCCGCGAATGTTTGTTTTGTTTCCAATCTCAGAAATACAACTTATTCTTTGTTTTTCAAACAACAATTTTAGTTTTTATTTTGTTTTTATTTCACAGATTATTTTGATCAAAAACTGAAAAAACACAAATCAAAAAAGATTTTTTGATAAGATTAAAGCCAACTGGCAATAGCTTTTAAAAGCAATAATTGAAATTGATTTATGGTTATGTGAGAAAAAGTATTACAACATTTTTCATATCTTAATTTCTCTATTAAAGACTGTGACAGCAAATCAATAAAATCAGAATGTGTTTCAAATAAATCATTAATTCCTTTGTCATTAAAATTTTCATCCTTGCAAATTGTCGTTTTTGTGAATTTGCATAAGCACTTGAAATATTTTAACGAAACGCTTAAAATTACACAGCTTCCAAATAATTTGTTCTTTCATAAAACCGGTTGCTTTATATGAATTTTAAGTATGCAAATAACGAATACTTTTTTCATATTTTTTAGAATATAACACGAAAAATTATGTTACTTTATTTATTTATGTTTTGTATTTAATTTATTACATAGTTTACATTAAATCAAAGCAATATAATTCACCTGGGGTGTATTAACTACATAACATGTTTCACATATATACCAGGTGAATAAAAAGTATGGAACCAAGCGTTTTTTTCGTAAACTAAGCACTTTACAAAAAAAATAATTAGTGTAGCGTAAAGTCCAATTAAAATGTGACCATTTATCAAGAATAACATTTTTAGAAATTTCTTTTAGTTTTCGAGTTCTGAAAAAAAATTTTTTTTTTTTAAATGGCAACCCACCAGGTAATTTTTTTAATTAAAGATTATGATCTAAAAATGACCTCTAATTAAATAAAATTGTTTATCTGCAAACGTCACAAAAGTGACCACTTTTATGACTAAATGACACAGGTAAAAGTTTTACTTTTCAGACATGGAGTAAAAACACTGTTTTTACGCCTAGGCGTTTTCACTTTTACTTGACACTTACTTTGACATTTACCACTGTTGTCTCTTTCTTGTCCCTTTCGCTTTTTCAGCATTTTCTGGAGAGTTACAAGGTAGATTATCAGCATTCAACATATTGCACTGTAAACTACACCAGTTATTCACCAGTTAAATCAATCAACACTTTCGAAATCTCAACACAAATTCCGAAACTGACGCGTGACGTTTGTTACGATTTTATTGCAAAGCGTCCTGATTATTGAGGTGATTTACTTGATTATTGGTGTGTTGCTCTTTTCGTTCCATCTGAATCGTTTGCAGATAAAATAGTATATATTATTTGGAGTAAAAGTGAGTTTATGTGGCTCAGCTGAATCCATTTGCCTCACTCCGTTCGGCAAAATGAACGTTCAGCTTCGCCACATAAACAATCACTTTTACTCCTAATAACATAATCTACTATTTTTAGCCAGTACTTTTTGTTTTAATTAATTGTTAAAGTTGTGTTCCGAGCTCATCACGAAGATTTTCCTAACTTAACCGAAGTGGTTGTTTCATGCTTTTCATCATGGGAAAGCGCTGATTTCTATGCAGGTGCTTTGGGGTGGTTTCGAATGGACTGAAAATAGAAGAAAATGATTTGTTTTTACATTTNTAGTTTTCGAGTTCTGAAAAAAAAATTTTTTTTTAATGGCAACCCACCATGGTAATTTTTTTAATTAAAGAATATGATCTAAAAATGACCTCTAATTAAATAAAATTGTTTTTTAGCCAGTACTTTTTTTTTAATTAATTGTTAAAGTTGCGTTCTGAGCTCATCACGAAGATTTTCCGAACTTAACCGAAGTGGTTGTTTCATTTTTTTCATCATGGGAGAGGGCTGATTTCTATGCAGGTGCTTTGGGGTGGTTTCGAATGGACTGAAAATAGAAGAAAATGATTTGTTTTTACATTTTTTCATCCATCCGGAACCACCCCAAAGCACCTGCACCAAAAACCGGGCTCTCCAACGACCAAAATCATGAAACGACTCCCTCGTTCAAGTTCGGAAAATCTTCGTGATGGGCTCGGAACGCAACTTTCACAATTAAAAAAAAAAGTACTGACTAGAAAACAATTCTGTTTAATTAGAGGTCATTTTTAGATCATAATCTTTAATTAAAAAAAATTACCATACTGGGTTGCCATTAAAAAAAATTTTTTTTTTCAGAACTCGAAAACTAAAAAAAATTTCGAAAAATGTTATTCTTGATAAATCGTCACATTTTAATTGGACTTTACGTTACACTAATTATTTTTTTTGTAAAGTGCTTAGTTTACGAAAAAACGCTTGGTTCCATACTTTTTATTCACCTGGTATATTGATTGACATACATTAATCGTGTTTAGAAAATATTTCAATAAGAACTTGCTTTTTCTTGTTTATCAGTTTTTATTTCTATTTACTATTCATTATTGCTAGTGTTTATATGCGAGAATTTTTTTCTTGTACTTTTTTATAAAAAAATTGCTTGTTTAAAAATGGTGGATGCGCCGGGCCAAGGAGCAAAATTTTGTTTTTCGTGAAATTAAAATCTTCTATGCTAAATTACACAATTAGTTTTAATGATAATAAAAAATGTCGTTTGCCACAGCCAATTCTAGTTTTTATCATTTAACCTAAAAAAATGAATTTGTATTTCATTTAAATGAGCATATACAAGCACTTGTTTGCATATAAAAAGTGTTGTTTATATGAAAGAAAGATGAAAAATTAAAGCAATATTGTAAAGTGTTTCGTAAAATTAACAAATTTTAGAAGTTTGAAGTACATATGTACAGTTGCGAAATTAAAATTTCGGGCAGTATTGTCATTTTCATAATGTAAACTCTAAAACAACCTTTACATTAATAAAATCATTTTTTACTCTTGTCATGTTTATGTCATTTTGACTTATCTATTTATTTTCAAAAATAGCGTCACCGACAGAAAAGTTTAATTGTCAAATGTCAGTCAAAAGGTGAACTTTTTGAACTGACAGAAAAATACTGCCCAAAATTTTAATCTTGAATTACGTATTAATAACTGTTAATAACAATTAATTGATAAAGTTTTAGCTGTCTCACAGTTTATATTAGATGAGCAGYGCTATAAAAAARAGTAAAAACGTCCATATGTTTTTCAATGTCACAAASTTTTAAAACTTTGTAGATTTCTCAAGAACGGTGTGTGGAAAAAAGATCGATAGTTATCAGTGTTATCTCAATGTTTTATAGCAAGGATGTCAAAGGTTTTTGTCAGGATTGTCACTACGAACAAAGCGGTTTGAAACGAATCAAAATCAAAATTAAAAAAAAAACTCTTTTGATGCTTTCCATATAAATTAATTGTATTATTACTCAGCTTTTTGTTGAAAACTTAGTGTTGTAAATTTCAAATTTATGTGTAAAAAATATTGAATACAAGTTTAAATGTTGCCTGTTTTTGCATGCATTGAGAATTTTCTTTTAGAAGTAGACTGGGCTGGAATTATAGAGCTTATAAATCCTGTTTTTTGCTTTGTTGTATATCACGTTCTCATAGACATTCCTTAATTTTACGGTAAAGTGTACTCTTAGCGCAAGTAATGTACCACTAGATGGAGCTGTATTAAATAGTCTTTTTGCACTCCACACTTSTCTCAACAATTTCAAATTTTACCTCGATCGATGTCTCGACTGTGAATGGCATTTTCTTTGAGAGAAGTAGAGTACTGAGCTTAAAGGTATGGACAAGTTAAAAGGCAAAATCAAGCCACTTTTAACACGTAAGGATTAACTGTGCTGTGAACATATTTTCATAAGAAAAGAGACTAAGAAGAAGCTTAAAATTAAGATAAAAGCGTCGGTTGGRGACCGTAAGAATTACCATGACAATGGCAGACTGGAAAAGAAGAGAATCGTAAATACCTTTTATTTTAAAATTAACAAACTTTAATGTTTTTGAAACAAATTTATAACTCATAACTCTTTTAAAGTGTTGCTGGATTACAAAGATGGATATTTATCACAGGCAATTTCAATAAATTTTGTGTTATCTGTATGTAAGGTCCTGTCAGTGTGATAGCGTAAGTTTAAAATTTGAAAGCAGAACAAATATGAAACGTCAAACTTTCAATCGAAACCAGACGGAATCAAATTTACTACGAGAGAACTTAAAAAGATGTAGGAGAAAAGCCTATTATCCCACAAAGGCGAACTTTTTTGAAGCGTACAGTGATAGTAACTATTGTAGCCGGTCAAAAAAAGTTATCTACTTTACAATGCTAAAATAACAAATTTGTTTAAGCATCTTATTTTCTTTTCATTTTTAGACAGTTTTTTGGAAAGAAAGTTTTGCATATGATCTTACTTTTTATAAATTATTTTTAATAAATAACGGGTGTTTACTTAAAGACGGCATCTGAGTTGGCGGTGATATGAACGGACCACTATTTTTCATACACCCAGCGAGGTGTCAAATGACAGATTAATAACATTCAATACGATGCTTTGTTCACAATCAAACTTTTATGGATAGCATTGTCGCCAAATTAAAAAAAAAAACAGGTTTTATCTATTTAAACAGATTTGTTTCAATATTAGATACAACACAAGTTTCCTTGAACAAAATAACTGTGTGTGATTTATTCAACTTTATTTCACTAAATTACGACAAATTTGAGAGTAATGCGAAAGGTCGTGGGGATGCTACAAGCCACCATAATCTTTTTCAGTACATGAGCCGCATTCGTGTTTCATAAAACAAATTCTTTCAACGGCACGTGCCTGGAAAGAAAATCTGAAAAAGTTTTAAATTTTTCTACTACTGCTGAAATGAGCAGCACTTCTGAAAAAGATTTTAGGAACGCAAAGCAAGCAACATTTGTATTATACAGAGCAAGTCAAGATTTCTCTGCATTTCTAATTAAATTAAAAATTAAAAAAATTCTTTCATTTTAAACATTTTATCTAATTGGATCTGATGTCATCACTGACTTTTTACCTAATACAAGTATAATGTATCATAAACTTAAAAAAAAACTTTCTTAATATATTTTGTTATTATAGAAGTTTGACAAAAAATATACAATCGAATGGTCAAACTGCATTATAAAATTTAAAATGAAACAATTTTAATAGGCAAGTAATTAAAAAAATAATAGTTATTTATTACAAGACGATAAAATTTTGTCTTTGAGTGCTCGAAAAGATAATGAAAATTTTATCGTCGTGTACAATATAAAATTTTATTCAATCCTCACTAATTTTGTAGTGAATTTGGTCGATATTTATAAATGTCAAAGTAAAATTCAACAATAAAATCTAATGTCAAAAATCGTTAGCAACTAACAACCACGGATATATAACAATGGATGTATTTTTTATCATCTAGACGATAAAATTTCATTTTAACATGGAGTAAAGAGTAGATAAAATTCAATTTTAACGTAGAGGATTGAATAAATATGCAGGGTGTTCTGTTTTTATTGTTACAAATTTAAGCAGGTGATAGGATATTCAATTTTAAGATAAAAGTTTCCTATAAACATCCTATAAAAAATATTACATCCCCTGAAAGGGGTGCATCTTTTAATGGATTTCTTGAAATATTTCAGCAACCATTGTAGATAAAATTTCAAAATTTGGTACAACTGATAACCTTTATACACCCAAACGAATTCAAAGATAAAATGTCGAAATTTTCACTCAGGGGCGTGTTAAACTGGGGGGGTTTAGGGTAAAAAGTGCTATAACTATTTTGTCTGTTGGTTCTTGCCACTTTCAGCCACACAATTCTAAATTTCAAAGTTTTTCTCAAAAAATAGGTCTCTTGCGTTTTTTCGATACAACTTACCGTTTTTGAGTAAAATTAGTTTACCTTTTGTTTTACAGACCATAAAAAGTATAAAAATTAAAAATTAAATTTGTTTCACCGTTTAAGACACCCGTGATTAAAAATATTGACAACTGATCTTTGAATTTGTTCAGGTGTTATCAGCTGTAACAACTTTTATAATTATATCTACTCTGCAATAGTAGGAAAACCCTATTAAAAAAACACATATCTTTCAGGGGGTGTAGCTCGCTTACATAACATTTTTAGATACATGTTCATAGGAAACTTTTGTCTTAAAATTGGCCTGTTAAGATCCGTCCTACAATCTGTTGACGCTTTACTAGTACTATTAAGATTTATAGACGGTAATTACCTTTTAATTCATCATAAAATAACAATCATGAAAATAATAAAATAGAAACTACAATAAAGTACAAAATCTGCAAAAAGGTTAAAATTAATTTTATATTTCCTTTAAACATACTACAGTGCGATCAAAAAATCTGTCTATCAAGCAAGCGTAGAAATTTAAAACGTATGTCTGTGGAAGATAAAATGTTACAATGACAAATGAGAAATGTCAAAATATTTTTTATGTAAATTATGACAGGAAACCGTGGTGAACGATTTTTATGAATAAACACCAACAAAATCTTATTTTAGTTTGTTTTGAGACGTTTCATAGAATAATTCAATTTAATTAGTTCATAGTTTTAATTTGTATAAAATAATTTTTTGACATCTAGATAACATACGAACCACTATGCAACATACGTCCTCAACTAGGACGCCTACTTGATAGAAAGACTTTTTGATCGCACTGTATAATTACGATAATTAAAAAAATTTAGCTAGCTTTATACAATTGCTTTTACATTGTTTAATAGAAAACAGGGTAAAGGGTTTCTACTACAGTATTGAGGTAGATGAAAATTGATTAGATCTATAGTTTCGGACGATCAGTTAAGTTATATAGAATTTTCTACATAAAACACAATGAAAAATATCTACGCCTCAGGTCAAATATTGTTAGACCAAAGAAGGACAAAGTAAAGCCATAATTGTTACCGATGTTTCAAATTTCTTTTTTCTCAATTTAATTTTTTTAATAGTTTTTTTCTTTTTTAGTTAAATGTGTTGTTTTTTATGAGCACTTTTTTACCAATCTTCATTTTTTGTCTTTTTAAATTCACTAATTATCAAATAATACAGATGGTGTTTTTTTTAATTGTTTTTATTTTTTATTAGTTCCTTGCTTAAAAATTGTGTAATTTTATATTATTATTATTTAATTTATGCATTTAAGCAATAATTTCTTTATTTTTAACAACTGAAATGTTATGTTATTAATTTCTGTAATAGTTTTAACGCAATTTTTTTTTTCTATTTCGGTGTTAGGATAAGTCTATTCCAGCACATAAATGACGTCATTTAAGTGCTGGAATAAGTCGTTGGCGTTAATTTAATTTTAGTGACGGACTTTCTTCACAATTCATTTCCAAATGTAAAAATAAGAATTATTTTTATTTTTTACAGCCGCCTAAAATTATTACACATAAATGTCACCAACCGTCACAAAGTTCTCTAGAAAAAAAATTAATTWAAATTTTCGTTTTTTAATTTATAAAATGGTATAAAGCGGCAAAATAGAAAAAACAGTATAAAGCACTTGTTGCAGAAGGTTCTTCAAGCACTCCTTTGTTTTCAAATTTGTGTTTGAATAAGATATCTTCTGCAACTTGTACTTTAATATACTATTATTTTTAGTTATGAAAAATGTTTAAATTTGATTAATTTTTACGCGAGCATCAAAGGTTTTGACAAAAGGTAGTTTTATGCTCATTTGGTTCTTTAAATGTTGGATACCCTCGTTTTGATAATTCGTTAATTCAGTTTTAGTTTAATTTTAAAGTTTGGGTCGTTGTTCCGGTTACTTGCGCTAACAAGAGAAGGCACTAATGTCGTTACACAAACATGAATTATTTCTCTACTTAGCTAAATTGAAGGATTAATTAGAAGTGAAACCAAGATTGTAAAAAAGCAAATTAGTTATGTTGAGGGAAATGCAAAATTAGATAAATAAAAAATTTCTTTTTAATTAAAATTTTTTCAGGTCATTAGTGTCCGCTCCTTCGATTACTTTTTCTTGTCATAATTCTACGAAACTTTTTACATATTTTAGGATTATATTTCKAATTWAACATTTTATCACTGTGCTTAACAATGTTTGAAAAATAAATAGGATTAAATAAAATTGATTTCATTTTAGATTTAAAGAAAAATAATCCGATTTGCGGCTGACCGTTTTATCAAATACAATCAGTTTTTATGCCTTTACCCCGAGAAAGAAAGGAAATAAAGCTTGAACTWCTTCTGTCTSCAAATCCTGTTTTCGAGCTGATCTGTTTATAGAGAATATACAAGATTTATAATGATTTCCCATAAACTAAGACATTTGGTGCTCCCATTAAAGTAGACGAAATGGTTTTCCGAAAGGACCGAAATAATAGGGTTTCTGTGGAAACAGCACTGTAATCAGGMACGGTCATCACAAATTATCGCTTAATTCACAGCTGCTGTTTAATTTGTCCTTTGATAGATTTTACAGGTGCTTGTGGTTTTATAAAATTTTTATAAACACTAGAAACATTTTCACCGGGTGATTAATTATTTGACTTTATTGTCTTTTATTATTCAGAGTAAACCAAAAGTATGAAATTTTTTTGTGCTTCAGGCTTTTTAATTTTTTTTTAATGCTAACCTGTCATGGACAAATTTTCGACAAAATTTGTAATGAAACTGAACTTAATTATAAAACAACTCTGAAGAACAATCAAAATAAGGGTCTTAAAAAACCACCTAAAACATTACAAGAATTGTCTATAAAAACACAAGAAAGCAATTCACTAAGAGAAGTTGTTGTTCTAATTCAAATGGTCGAAAGAATTAAGAGCTTGGATAAGAGCCGAGGGTCGCCGTACTCATTATTAACCTTCAGCAATTAAATTTGATTCCTTTTTGGTTTATTTTTCTAATTCTAGAACAAGTGGTGTAGTTCATTATCTTAAAAATAAAATTGATGGGGTGATAAATGTAAGAAAATGACAATTAATCAAAGATTTTAAGCTTGGTTTACATTAGTGAAGTAAGAATAGTAGAACTGAGAGGAAAAGCAAACAAATAATTGAGTAAATAGTTGAGCAAATGTGAATAGTTGAGGGGTTGAATCAAATTTATGTACTCAATTCTAGTCCWATTAATTTTTTGTCGGTTAACAATTTCAAGGATAAGAAGAAAATTTTTCATTAGTAGAGTTGGGTCCTTGAGCAGCATTTCATAAAGATAAAAATATTGCTCATTTTTTATTCATTCTGATATCAAGCTGCCAGGATTTGAAATTCCAATTTTGCACAAGATTTATTGTGAAATAAAAGTTTTGATTAATTTTTGATGAATTATTTAGTTTATTGACAAAGGTATTTTCACTTTTTTTATCTTTTTAGACAAAAGAAAGTGTGTTGTACAATTTCTTTGGTGCTAAATGCAAATTTGAAATCTGTTTTAATTTTCATTAAATTTTTTGAATATTTTAAAGTGTTTTAGTGCGAAAAGTTTAAAACTAGAAAGCCTTTATTAATTCCTCTGCATGTAGAATCTGTTGTAACTTGTTTGTTTCTATTACTTTTACTTATAATAACCATACAAAAAAAATTGTTTCAGAATCAATTTTAATAAATAAAAGGTGTTTTTTTTAATAAGCTTAATACGCGTTTGATTAAAAAAGAAAAAACAGGACAAAAACAAACAAGTGCCTTTTAAATTTTGAAATACAGAAAAAATCAGAACAATCCACTTACCTTTTAGCTTTTACTGAAAGAGACATTGCCAATAAACATACTTGAACACAGCGAAAAAGACATTTTTAGAATTCTTGTTGCATTTTTTTTACTTCAGCAAATAAAATTAAAACAGATTTTAAATTTGTATTTAGAATTCCCAAAATAACTCAGTTTATATTGTAGAAATTATTAATCGCTGATTAATACAAGACTTTACTACAATATTGATTTAGACAGTACCTTAGTTTATTCAAGACAGCTTTATTTCAAAAATTGTTAACAAATAAACTCTGTTTTTTTTTAATAAAAATTACCAAGTCAAAATCTTTAAAGTTCTATAATTGAATACTTGAAGACAGACATCATTACAATGTCTAAAAACAAAATTCAGTGCTAATAATTTTGATAGAAACACACCCCAAATAAGTACAATGTTGTGGACAAAAATGAGATTCTCGCTACAACAACTTTGAAGAAAAAGGATGTATATACAGAAAAAAGTTAATTAGAAAAAAATACAAGTAGATWTTATGATSATTGGCAATAAATTTTGTGTAATTTATTGAAATGAGCTCAAAGTTGATGCATTTTATAAATTCTTCTTCAGCTTTAGTTTCAAATTTGTTACTTTTTCAACTCGTTCCTCAAAAACGATGCACACGAAACTAATTTAATTGTGTTCTTTCATTCATGTTTTATTCTTGTTAATTTCTTGCTAAAAATTGAGAATGTTTAGCAAACCTGAATTACAAATTGCGTCTACATTTTAACGGACCTTTTTTCTAACTTTCTGCTTGCAAACTATTCGTTTCCAAATTTCTAAAAACTGTTAGCGGTACCGAATTTGTTCCTTTTTTAGTGTTTCGTCTCTAAATTTTCTTAGACGATTTTTTGTGTTGACGTTTAATGACATTGTTTTCAAATTAACTCAAAAAACCGGAACTGCCAACGTCCTTTATTAAAATTACCATGAATGAATTTATTAGTGGTGCCAACGTTAAGACGGTTAAAACTAATTAATATAGGATTTTTATGCGAAAACTATGAATTACTTCCATGTTTAATTATTTATCAATAAATCCACTCATAGGAAGATTAAAATTAAATATTACAGAACATTTTTCACAATTTAAAATTGTACTTTTTAAACGTTTAACGATGTTTATTCGCCATCAAAAATTGATTTTCTTTTAATAAAGTTGAAGTTGAAATTGTTGC